>NC_034417.1:14922132-14999632 GCF_002078875.1 Numida meleagris | reverse complement strand
ATCCCATGAAGAACCCTCTGGGCTATAGGTTACGCCCCTCACGATAATTACGAAAGGATGTGTTTAATAACTAAAAGCAGTGCCACGTTTTGTGCAGGGCAAAGTCATTTCCAGCCACTGGGAATCTTCCTGGGGACTTCACCAGACAGAGCGAACATCTGTGTGTTTGGGTGGAGCTCCATGGGAAACATCTTTCTCAGCCCAGGAAAGTGTTGGAGATTTCAGCCTTTTCCTGTTCTGGAATCATGAGTCCTTCAGAGTGTTTCAGTGAGAGAGTTGCCAGGGATTGGGACACCTGCAAAGCATGCAAGCCCTTCGCAGTCAGAGCAATCCACTATGCTGCAGCAGGGGGACTCATCCCAACCTGCACTGAGTGTCCTGAATTGAGCCCTTCTCTTCTTGATCAACTTTTGGCACTCTCTTTTGAATAGTCTCTTAGCTGATTTCCAAAAGAAATATGTTGGGAGAAATTCATTGAAACAGTGTGTTCACCCATTAAAAGAAAAAAAAAAAACCCTCTTTAAATATCTTTATACTGGACAGGAATGCTCGCAACAGACACCTTTAGGCGTACATTTGCCATGAAGTGGCAGGCAGTGAGCTTTTTAGGCATCGAGTAGATGGATGCTGCTGGATTTTCCTCGCCACCACTGGGGGGAGGCTGAATGTTCTTCCCTGAATTGCCTGGCTGATGGGAAAAAAGCCCTGTCGCATCACCAGAATGTTGAAGGCACTTCAAAAAGACTCAGATGTTTAACTATTGTGCTAGTGATCATACATTCACATTGGGCTGCAGGCCAAAGAAAAAAAAGGAGAGAGAAAGAGAGGAGAAAAAAAAAGCAAGAGTCTTTGCAGCTGAAATGCTATTAAGTGCTGAATTTTACCTTAGAGCTAAACACTCTTCAGTGACAAATTTCAAAGGCCATATGTATGGTATTTTCATGAAAAGCAGAAGACCCTAAATTTCTTTGTTTAACTGGAAGCGATTTCCCTCCCTGAACACGAGGCTTCTGTAGTTCACCTCATTCACTGTCAAGCTACAAATTTTCCTTTTTTTTTTTTTTTTTCTTTTAGCACAGAGAGATCTCGAATATAGAAGGGAGGGCACTAAAACCTAAGAAAAAAATATACTTGTTGAAATGACAACAGAAAGGTTTGAAAAGATGAAACAAAAAATATGCTGCCATCTTTGTTTCTAGGACTATTCAGGCACACTGAGAGCAATTGAAGAGATAGGAAGGGTCATAAAGGTCTTTTTTCTTTGCTGTTGTTTTTGTTGTACCCCCAGTGCAATCGAAGTGGAGACATATTCCAGTGGCCTTTCTGCTGTCAAATTAAAGCCTTCGAATAAATAAAATGGAAATGTTTCTGTATAGACTCATAGAATCATGAAGGTTGCAAAAAACCTCTAAGATCATCTAGTCTAACCATTCACCTACCACCAATATTGTCCACTAAATCATGTCCCTCAGTGCCACATCTGCATGTTTCTTGAACACCTCCAGGAACGGTGACTCCACCACCGCCCATGATGACACTTTCTGAGCTATGTTGTTAGACCCGAGTGGTAAAGTTTTGAGTGTTATGTTATCTTTAAGAAGCTGAAGGCAGCAAGATTCTTTTAATCTACATTCTGTGTTTTGACCCTCAGAAACCATGCTCCCATCTTCTCCCTGAACTTATGAGGTTTAGAGATGTACATTTGGTTTTGGTAAATGGAAGTTAATTCCCCATGTAATCATGTGCTTCCAGGAGCTGGGATTTTAGGAGCTATTTTAAGAATTGGCACCAGTAGGAATATATAGATATTAAGTTTACTATGAAGGAAGCTGGAAGAAATCTGTACGTAGGAAGGCTTGCTGAATATTCACACAAATTACTCCAGTGAATCTCATTTTCTAGTGCTGTATTCTCTTCCTGTCTGTTCTGAGCAGCAAAGTTTTGATCTCTGTGTTTATGTAAAGTTCACTCTTGTCCCAGTATTTGTGTTCCCACTCAGGAACAGAACTTTTTGCATGAGAGCCTGTTCTCTGGGAAATTGTGTTATATCCTCCTGACAAAGCAGAAAAGCTAAAGGTCAGTCATTTGGGAAATGGAAATGATACAGTGTCCAATCGACGCGCATCGCGTGAATATTAGTGACTGAAAGTTCACGAGCTCCATCGGAGCCAACGTTTTCTTGCTTACAGCATCTGCCCCAGCTCTGCGGATAACAGCAAAAACCCATGACAATGATGTGGATGCTGTCAGAGCAGAGGCAACTCCTTTCTGCCATGACATGCCGCTGGTGCCCACCTGAGCCATGCACCAAAGCTTTCCTGGCCCCGATGACCCAAGCTCACCCCTGACCAAGGATTGCCCTGGGGTTTCCGTAGAGCCACTTGCAGTGGGCATGACTGATTTTAATGTTTTCCATGCCTGATCAATGCTATTTATGTTCAGTGGTGGTTGAGGCAACAGTTTTCACTTCTTACATTCTTGATATATCAGAGCATCTAAAAATGCAGACAAAGTGCCAGGAACCTGTTGCCATTAGCTCATTAGGCTTTACCTGGCGCTTGGGAGTGCAATGTAATTAAATGGAGATGGATGCAAAAGCACACACGCAAAATCATATCTTCTTTTTTACCAGCAGGACTGCTCGTTGATAGACATCAATATTTCCTGTCAGCTCCAACAATGCCAGAGAAATGCGTGCCCCGCATTACCGTTAGCCTTTTAAATATGGTTTGCTTAAGTCAGCTCATTCCAGGTCCCTGACAGCTGCCTGGGAGAAGGCCACCAACTTTCCCAAAGCGTGCAACCATCCGTGCGGCCGGCTCCGGGGGTCGCGCATGAAATCCTCCTGAGATAAATTCACGCTCGCGCAGGGTGATTACCCGTGGAGACCTGCTGTACCGCTTGTCTTAAACGCGGGACTCCATTGATCAGTGATGGGCTGAGGTTGATTAACCAGTGAAGTCTCCATCCTCTGGGTCTTGTGAAGATGTAACTAAAATGGCAACGCCTTCCATCCCCGTGCTCCCTGAAGATGACAGGGCAGGATGACATCCTAATCCTTCGGGCTTGTCTTAGTCACTGCAAGGCTCTTGCGGTGTTAAAGCAACCAGCTGATTGCAATCTTCATGCCAAACCCAACATCTTCATTCCAACGAGCAGCTCTCATATTAAATTTCTGCGTTGTGCCCCCCACTGCCCTTCACTGCCTCCACTCCCCCTTTTCTAATAAATGAGGTTTCTCTGCTGGAAAACAAAGCAAAACAGAACTTACTTAAAAAAAAAAAAAAATACAAAAAAACCTTCCAAACCCTTCAAGCAATAACTGCTGTACAAGGCCAGTTGGGACACAGTCAAATTAGAGAGTTATTATTACCTAGGGGACATTAGAAATCAAGTTTGTTACTGGCAGTTCCTGTTTCTGTAAAGACTTGTTAATAGCTGAAATTTTAAAGGGTGTTGTTCAATTGGCAAAGCGTTATTTTTCTAAGCAGCCACCATGTTCTCACCTGCTGCTGCTGCTCCTGAGAGCTGCGGGAGGCGGGAGGTGGCCGAGCCCTGCAGAGCTGCTCGAGGTGCCCTGGGCTGGGCTGGATCTCTCCAGGCGCACTCAAGGCATTTTAGGGAAGGAAAAGAGTCTTTGAGACCGAATGTGGAGTGGAAAGAGAAAGAGTTTGTGCTCCCTTCCTCAGTCACAATGTCTCAATAAATCAGATTTTCAGCCAGGGGCCAAATCCTGCCCTTCCAAATACCAATGATGCTGGCGTAGGATCTCTGTGAATCTCTGCTTTCCATTTTGGAGTGTTGTGGTTTTACACGGTGGGGTGACAGAAGCAGATTTCATCTTGGCAGGACCCTGTCCCCACTGCAGTTTATGCAACCTATGCGGTCTCCATGCAGTTTGTATGTGCTTGATGGCAGGGAAGCTTTTTCATTGTCTAAAATTGTTCAAAAAACAGAGAAGAAAAAAAAGAAAAAGAACTCTAGCAAGAAAATGGAACATAAAAAATACTTGGATTTTGAACTACTTATGTTCTCAGAGCTTTTATTATTGATTTTCTAATTAAGATTCTTGGAAGAATCACAATGTGGACAGGGAGGAGAACATATGTTTCCATCATGTATTTGCCTAGTCAGTGCACTGGAAAGTAAATGCTGTCTGAAAGTTCTTGCACAAGTCCCAGCAGCTCTAGCACAGGAGATGAGAAAAACCTGCCCTGTCCATATTTTAGCTTTATACATAAGTATGTGCATGCATGCATATTTACAGGTGTGCATGTATATATTTATATATATAATTATTGTTTACAATATGACTGGTTACGTCTGTCCAGCTGCCTATAAATTTATTATAGGCAATTATGTATGTAATTGAATTCTAAAATGCCCTATAAATTGTGACCATCTGATATGTATATAATAAATAAACCTTATGTAAGGGCTCATACACTTGAGCATTTAGCACAATATATACTTCCTCACACCCAGCCCAAAGGCCAGCGTTCAAAGAAAGCACAGAGCTGTGCCCCCAAGCTCCACTGGATCAGAAATTCATCCTTACTCTTTATTTGATTTTGATTTTGATTTTTTTTTTGAAGGAAAGAGCTGGGCAGCCAGCTGGAAGGAAGCTTTTTGCTGCTGCACAAATGCAGCAGCTCTGTGCTGGGGCCTTGACCATCTGATGTGGCTTAGTCCTTAGTTTCCCCATCTCTAACATGGGAACAGAGATCACATTCAGGCTACGGAAGGGTGGATGCCTGGTGAGTCTGGGAAAGGGCAATGCCCCTGTTCGCCATCCGTGGCGAGGAGGGTGCAGCAAGGAGGGTGGCTGCAGGCTGGACGCCCTCCCACACCCCACCACGGCCATCTCCAAGAGGAGCATCAACCACAACAATAAACATCAGCAGCTGCAGAGGCCACAGTGAAGGACGTCGCCAAAAACAGCAAGAATCCAACTTGCTCAGCCAACTCCTGTTTTCTCAGCAAAAAGGGAGGGGAAGGGGAAAGGCCTGGCTGGAGCTGGGGCTGCCGGTCTGTGGGCTCGGGGGACGGGATGGGACAGGATGGAATGGAATGGGACGGGACAGGGGAGCTGGGGGAGCTTTGCCTCTCACCCGCCGCGGCCCCCAGCTCCCGCAGCCCCCGGCTCCAGCCCCTCTCCCCTTCACCACTTTTGCTTTATTTACGAATATGTCGCCGGAATTCAAATGAGTTATCTATTCTGTGGCCGCCTCACTTTCCCACAGAGGGCCAGTGCCTGCCTGACGCAGGGTCCGGCCGAAACAGCGCGAGAAGAAAAAGAAAGAGCGAAAGAATGCTTTTCAGCTCTTTTTTATTCCCCCCCTCCCTCCTTATTTTATTTTGCGTGAGCGTCGGGCGCACTCTTCCCTGCCTGTCCCCCTCTCCTCCCCTCCTCCCCTTTCATCCCCTTGGCCCTGCTTTAGCCCCCTTTATGTTACACGATAGCTCGAATGGAAGCCCAGGAGGGTCCTATAGGGAATGCATAGGATCCCTGGGAGAAAGAAAGCCCCCAACAAGCTATACACCAGATGTATAACGTTATATGGTCAAACTGGCAAACACAAAAGCGGAAAAACAAAAGACGTGAATTAGGGAGAAGCATTCAAAGGCGTGTTTTGAAAACAGCCCAGCCAAGAGGCTGGATTCCCCTTCTGAGACGAAACGTTTGAAAGAAAAGGTGCTGGAGAAAGAAAGGGAAGAGGGGGAGCTGGAGGGGGTGGGGGGAGAAACCCATTTTTTCTAATTAGCTGAAGTCTAACAAGCCCTGAATATTGCAACTAGTTTTGGGCCATTTTTATTTCTCTCTCTCTCTCTCTTTTTTTTTTAAATTGGGCTGGAGAGAAGGGGGGGACTGCAGCTTGTAAAAGTGAAGGGGGGTGCTCAGAGGGTGTTGGGTTGAAACCTGTGCTCCCTCCTCAGGGCTGCAATTAGTCTTGGGGCTTCTCCCCGCCCTGAGCCTTCCTTTATATCAGCATCCCTTTGCTAGCTTTGCTCCCACCCACCCACAGCCGTGAATCTGGGAATGTTCTGGGAGGGGGAGATGAGAGCAGAGGCATCTGCCTTTTTTTCCCCTTTTAATAAGTCTCTATCAGCTCAACACCCAGCGTGCCTGACCTGACTGGACTGCTCTGACCACTGGTCCCAGCCTGAGGTGGGAAGAAAAAAAAAGAGAGAGAGGGAAAAAGAATAATTGCAGGGATTGCAATTTGCAGGGATTGCAATGAGCAGTTGCAGAGACAGCCACAGGTCGGACTCTCTCCACTTGCACCACTCAATGCCTGCTCTGTGCTGTAGGGGTGGGCTGGGAGCAGGCTGCTTCTCCATTGCTGGTGGCTTTGGGATTCCAGCAGCAGCATTCATACTGAGGCAAAGCAGGCCTGGAGGCGTCCAGGGAAATTCCTCCCAGAGCAGCACCTGAAAATCACTGAAGGTGCAGACTTTGTCATCTTACTTCATGCATGAAATTAATGGGGCCACTAACTGGATATCTTGTAGGGATGGGATGGCAGCAGTCTCACCCTCATTCATTTTCTCTACTCTTGTACAGTGGAAGTCTTCCCTCTCTCCATGCACGCAAACATACATGCACAAAAATCTTCTGTCCCAGCCCTTTTCCCCTGACTCCCTCTCCAGTTTTGCAAAACTACAAGAAGGCACTTGAGAAGAGGGAATGGAGGTGAGATGAGAGCAAAGGCGAGCTGCGCTTGCAGCTCTATAGCAGGCACCTTGCATCAGCACATGGCTCTGCTTACTGGTGTGGCTGTTGGCTGCACGTTTGTAACAAAAGCGTGGTCCAAGGAGTTGGACCTGATGCAAGGCTCCCTATATCTATCACACACAACTCCGAGGAGGTGCACTGCACAGGCTTAGTGCTCTTCCAGCAGTGACAGCATCAAGACAGCACTCTGCGTCTCTCTGCAAGCATCGTCCCTCTCTCCTCCTCTTCCAGCAGCGCAGCAAACTATTAAGATATCCAATATATAACAAGGAGCTGGCAGAATTATCATGCTGGAAATGTATGTTCACAGTTGAACAATCCATATTTTAGCTCCTTCACCTGGTGGTACATTTTTTTGATATACTTGTGGCAATGGATAAAACGGATTCATTAGCTTTGATTAACCTTCTTTAACTAGAGTTAAAAACCTGCCGCAGACAGCTCTGCTACCAATGCAGCCTTTAAGATGCTTTATCATGTTTAAGACCCAATTACTGTTGTACCAAATAAGAATAAACCATCACAATAAAATGTGGTGCACACAGCCCTGTTAAAGCTCACGGCAAATAATCATTAATTTATAACAGCAACTTCCCCATTTCTATAGTTTTATTGATGGCTACAGTTAATTCAAGTTGAAAACAATGTAACTTGACACTGATCAGACCAACTAGTTTTCTGATTTTATTGACTTTTGCCTTTTCTTTCCTTTTTTTTTCCTTTTTTTTCCTTTTTTTTTTTTTTTTGCTTTGTGTTTGGAGTCTCAAATGGCTACTTCTTAATAAACCCTCATAAAAACCAGGCAGAGAACAGCAAGGCACAGATGAAAAGGCTTTGGGGGAGATTTTCAAAGGCACAAAAGGTGCCTAACTCCCATTGACTTTCAATTACTGATTCATTTTTATTACGAATTTTGGGGAATGAGGAGGGAGAGCTGAGGTTTATGCCGCTATTTGTTTGTGCCAGCCATGGAGTGAGTGGTTTGAAAGAAAAATGACACTTTCAGGCAGTAATTGCTCAGAAACTTTTCTCATTCGTTCATCTGCAACCTATTTGCTTTTCAGCTTTGTGGAGACCTCTTTGATCTTAATAAAAGTCGAGAAGGAATACAGCACGTAAATATACTTGTTACTGTAGCTTTTCCGTTTTCGCCCAGGACCTGATCCTGCACTCGCTTTAAACAGATGATTAACTTCATAAATGTTCAGTTAGGCTTACCCATCAGTGTAAACCTGCCTATCTGTCTGCTTAATTTCTTTTGCAGGATCAAATTCTGTGCTAATTGAAAGAGCTTCCATGTGTTTGTTTTACGTTTCCTTGCATTTGGGCATAACTGGATCTGGAAAGCAGCTGCAGAACACAACGTGTTAATTTTGGACTGGGTTTGACTGAAGTGGGAATAATAAACAGTGAGATGCTGCAGCTTTCAGGCAAAGCAGAGTAACAACAATTAAAAAAAGGAGAGAGAGAGAGAGAGGGAAAGAAAGGAGAGGAAAATGCTAAGGAAGGAAAGAAGTCTCCTGTCAGCAAACTAATGAGTATAGCTTAATGTTTGGCTTAGCTACTGGGATCGCTAGCTGCTATTTCGGAGTGGAAAATGTCAGCGTTTGCAGGCTTTCTTGTCTTTCTTTTTAACTTTCTTTTCTCTTGTAAGTTACACAATTCTGCCTCTATAATTAGCTAAAATTGGGCTCAGGTTAAACTATAGATTTGCTCAGAAAATGAAGTGCAAAACATCAAGGAAATAAACTGAATCCCCATGGTTACTAATTTGGAAAGCTGGGGTCAGAGGCATGAGCTAAATCCAGTTACTCCTTTGCTGAGGTTGTGTACCTGGTGCTAGAGTCACGGCTATTGTTTTGGAGCTGCTTTTAGGCTGATTTTAGGCCACATTTCCCAGGGAGCTGTACTCCAGGTCAAGGTTGATGCCATGTCTTCTGAGCTGACTTTATGTATGAACTCCTCTTTTTCTTGGCCCATAGCTCTGATAGGTGGCAGAGAGGTCTGAATTTATTCAGACTTTATATGTTGATTCTTTCCACAGTATTGCATTCACCACTTCTGTGACCTGACACAGTGCAGCTGAATTGAACTGTATTACTCTGGTTCCTGATGTAAACTGCTCTATCTTCAGGATCAGCTGATAATTTTAGCAGAATTCTTTGGGTTATACACAATACTTAGGTAAGAAATTCCAATATTTGCAATGGAATGATTTCTCCATGAGCTAGAACGCCTCAGTGAATTTGCAGAATATAACTCACATCTCTTGAGGAAAACTTTGAGAAGCAGAAGGGGTATATGCTGAACTTATTTCCCTGTAAGAACATGGTCCTTCTCCTTCTGAGTGGAAGGGAGCACTTCTACACTTCTTCCTGGAGCAAGACTAGAAATGAAGTTGCTACACATTATGCTTTGGATTTTTATGCTTGCAAAGAAAGCCAGATACTAGACTGCAGCTAAAATGCCTTCAAAAGAACCCAGATTTAATATTTCATCAGAAGAACAGAGAGGGAGATTTGCTAAACATCAAACAAATATTAATACAAATGCCTCCTGAAAGTAAGTCAGTTATGAAAATCAGTGAATACAAATGTTCCAGTTGACATTACTGGTGCATGTTTGTGGGCTTTTTGTTTACACTGCCACATCATGAAAAATAAAATACACCCAAACTGTGCATATTGATAAGGGTATGCTTTCATCTCTGAGTCTGGTGACGTGTGAAAACTGTTTCAGCTTTATTCTTGTACCTGATATTTGCACTAAGAAACCCTGAAGAAAAATCCTGCCTCTATGCCAGTGGGGTGCACTTTTCCTTAGTCTAGTACATGCGTGGAGAAAACAGCTTTAGGGAAAAGACTGTGTCCCATTGTGCGTTAAACCACACGCTGTGGGAAGCAGGGTACAGAATACGGATGTGCTGGAATGAAAAGTGTTACTTCAAAACTTAATTCTTTAATTGACCATTTAATTTTTACCCTGGTAAAGTCACCTAAGCTCAAAGGGGTCAGTGGAAGTTGAGACAGCTACAATCGTAGAGATGTCTACATGAAGATGGTACTTTGAGGGCTGTCCCATGGCTGTATTCATGGATGCATTTCTTTCTCTTTGGGCAGTGGGTGTTGAAGTTACTTGTAGAAGCAGCCATACAGAGGCAGTGGGTTCCTCATGTCTCAGGTCACGTCCACCTGTGAGGACATTTGCAGGACCAGCTGTGGCTCAGCCTGTGTTCAGCTGCTGCATTTGGACATGAAGAGGTCCAGACTGAACCACTGCAAAATCCTCCCTTCTGCTTCTGCAAGATTTACTCTTGATTTTATAGGGGAAAGAAGGAACAAATGATTCCCACTGTCCTGTTACCTCTATTATTGTTATAGTTCTCACTTTTTCTTAGAAGAAACAGTTGAAAATATGGAACACGGAGGAAAGGAAGGAAAATTTGAATACCTTTACTTCACTGGAAAGGTAGCTAATGATTTCAGTTAGTTAAGGACTACACTCTCGGGTAACTTTGTTTTATGCAATTTGGTGACAGTCTTTGGGGATGGGTATTTCTGTCCCCAAGGAGAGAAAGCTTCAATTTCCAGGAAGCTATCCAGTTCCTCTAACCTGAATGATCAGTTTTCAGAGAGCAGTCCCGTCCCATCCCATTGTAACATAGGTGAATTCAAGCGCTGAGAATGCAAAACCAACCCAAAATGTTTACATAGTTCCACCTTAAAGTGTATCTGCTAAAGCAAGAAGCCATATCTCATTAGGCAAAAGCCTGATCAAACCTCAGGCCAGCTGTAAGTTGCCAAAAGGCTGCCTACAGACAAGGGGAAAGGAAGGAATTGGATCTTTGAGTTACGCTCGCAAGCAGTGATTTGAGCAATGCTATCAGAAGCAAATCCTCTGAGTGTCATGGGGCACAAAGGAGTCAAACTGACATTTGAGTCTACCAGTCATGGTCCCATCTGGCTCTCTTGATATAAATGTTATTACTATCGTGTAATAAACCCTGTAGTCCTAGTGCATGTCCTAATGCAGTGCCACTGAAAAGTGCCAAACTGCACATTTTTTGATCGAGAGCAATTGAATGGGATTTTTGGGAGTTTGAATCTAAAACATAGATTTGTAATGTGTGATGTCAGTGGGCAACCATTCTGCAGCACTGTTGCTGTAGAGAGCTGTGGTCCTATTCCTTAAGCTGGATTCCAAACAAATTAGAAAGGACAAAATGAAAAAAAAAATGACAGAAATGTAAGACAATGGTCCCCCAAGAAAAAAAAGTAAAAGAGCGAAAAGAAAATGTAATTCTTTGGAGCTGTGAAAGAATAATAGGAAATTTATCCTCAATTAAACTACTCAAGCAGAGCTGTTAATTAACCTTATCAGAAAGGACATTCCATTTTTATAGACCTGAGGCTATCAACAAGCACTGGACTTTTTAAGTGGATGAAAAGGTACAATGCATTGATTTTGATGTACAAAAGCTTATTGAAAGAAAACCTTAACACAGATCCAATCCAACCTTTAAGGCAGTTCAATATTAAAAGAGTAGAAAATAAAATATGATGAGGAGAAGGTCTGTACTATTATGGATGCTATAGAAGATCATGAATCAGGAAAAAGAACCAAAACCAAACCATGATTCACAGCATGTTTCAATGACCTAAACAAAATCTGACTGCATTTAGAAGGTCAGGATCTGTTGGACAGTTGCAAATCATAAGTGTTAAAACTATAGATACCCAAAGAAAAATATCTGTAGAGTCTACTGCATCCTGCTCCTTAAAAATGGGAGATAAAGTTTGAAACACTGGAAAATTTACTAGAAGCTAATGTGGGAATCTGATCATCCTAAAAGGGCAGCAAAACTACCACCCAGTAAACTAGAACTATGGAGATATAAACAGAAAAGACATCAGAAAACATGTGGAATACATCACAATGTCGAAGCATTAGAAAGGGTCGATAATGACCTGCTGTAATACAAATTATGAAGGACCAGTGAAACTAGAACACATAAAATATGAAGCAAATGGAAAGCTCTGCTCTCCTGCAAGTTGGCTGAGTTCTCCTGGATGTTAACCTCTAGAAATGAGAGCACAACTTTCTTTTTCTGTGTGTGTGTATTTTTGTTTTTAGGGGTTTTGGGGTTTGGGTGTGTTTTTTGTTGTTGTTGTTTTATTATTATTGTATGCAGCAAAACAGATTCACTATATCTTGCAACATCTGTTTTATCAGCTCTTATTTGCCCTTATACTTGACTATCTATACAGTTGCATACAAATGCAAACACTTATATCTGCAACAGAACTTAAGAAGATTTTTTAATGAGAAAGTTATTTTAATGACACTTCTTTGATGTTCAAGGAACATACTAACTCTAGAAATATGAAGAATACGCTTAAGCTGAAGTGTTCAAATGTTTAGCCTAAGTGTCTAGCAATGGTTCTCCTGAAAATTTTATGCTCTTAAATTATACAATTCAGGAAGGCTTTCTTTCACTGTACTGGGCTAACTTCAACTCATTTTATTCAGGATAATATTTCCCAAATAGAACAGTAATGGAAACGGTCTTCCTTTCAGAAAATTGTCTTTGAGATTAAAAAAAAAGGAGTTCTTAGTCTGTGTCAGAATGAAATGGGGATTGCTGAAGTCTCTCATGGATGGAGAGGCGGTTTGGAACTGGATGACCTTTAAGGTCCCTTCCAAACCAAGCCATTCTATGTTTCTGTGATTCTAAATAGAGTCACTAGAGCTCTAGAGCATATGCAGATATAATAAACTATATAGCCTGGGGAAAAGTGAATTTCCTTTACATTAAAGTACAGTGGGTACTTTCAGAGTTTTATAGTATGTGTTTAAGTCACACCTTCACCTCAAGATCTTCTAAATTCTATGAGCTATTAGCAGCTGGAAATGAAAAATACAGCACAAACTTGCAGGAAAAATATTGCAATTCCTATACAAGCTTGTAAATACTGGTATTGTAGACTGCAGGTGGGTGCATGTGTTTTATAATTCCAGAAAGAGACAGGTAGGGGAGCTCTTATAAATATATTATTAAGCAGTAAAGCACACCAAATGTAAGAAAATATGTTTCATTTAGCTAGGAGAAACGGAGAAAAAAAATGTTAGAACCTGTCCTCTTTTGTAGAAACTGGGTTGGAATTTGCCAATATATGTCAGATCAGGCATTCATTTTTCAGTTGGTATTATTTGCATGACTAATTAATGTTCAGGGACACTATATTCACAGAACCTGTATTCACAGATGCAAATATTCTTCATGCAATTCTTCTTGGCTTCATGTTTCTTTGAACAGAACTGTAGGCCACACAACTGGTAGTGATAAAACAGAATGTTTGTATCTGCTTCTCTGTGGACAGCTTTCTCCAAGGGCCATACCCGTTGCAGGGCATGAAAAGAATTAAGTGTTTTCTTGTTTTATCCCCCTAAGAGGCATGCCTGGATGTATCACTGCACACATAAAAATTCTTTCTCAATACAGGCTAATGCAAAAAGCATCATAAACCCCAAAGCAGCACATCTGCCTTTAACTTGCTGTGCCAGGCATTTTACCCCTCTGTGTCTATGTTTCTTCTGCCTCCGTCATACATGGAGCCTGAAAAAGCTACATGGCATGGATATCTTTTTATGTCTTTGCACAGGGATGCAAAGAGAGGGGCATCAGTCTGGATTAGAACCACTAGTCCCTGCCATAATGCAAATGAATCCTATTAAAGGATGGAGGCCTGAAATAGCCTGTACTGAACCTTCTGTGAGTGATTTAGATAACTTTTTAAACAAACCCATTCTACATTCTTTTATGAACAAAACAGAACTACTGTGCTAACCTCATCCCATCATTCCTAAGTCCCAGAAGCCCTACAAAAATGTGTCAGCAATTAGTTTTGAATTAAACAGAAAGTGATGGAACAAATGCAAAAGTATTCACCTTTGTAACACGGCCACATTGCAGAGATATAAGAACACAGCTGTTCTCGCCTAAAAAGGAGAATTCCAGAAAAAGAGAGGCTGGGAAAGAAGTCAACAGTGGGCCCTGGAACTGAACATCATGCTCAGATTAATTTAGAAACCACTAAACATTTTGCCAAAGAAGAAAAAATTGTAAAAGAAAAAAAAGAGAAGCCTATTTAAAAAAAAAAAAAGGCAATAATAGGTATCATTTAAATCCATCATTTGAAGCAGAAGTTCAGGCTTCCACTCTTGACACACCTTAGCTCAGACTGGTCGTGCAAGCAGAAATGGAGCTGGTACGTTATTTAGTGGAAAAAGAAACTGATCCAGAAAAATCAATACTCCCAGTGAAGTTTGGATTCCAAATTTACCTACTACACAATATCTAAAAATAATAGTAATCCAGGAGGTCTGAGGGGAGAGAACAGGGCTTATTAGAAAGGAAAGAATCCAGAATGAAAGGAAGGAATTCATCTGGTTCATATTAATTTGTATTAATTTCCATTTAATAGTATAACCACCTGTATTAAAAGATTGAATGTGAAGAATTTTTGACCAATTGTCGCACGTAACTTGATATTTAAGGATACCTAGGGATATGGTATCGGACTTGGCAAGAGTGAACTTACAATGCTGAGCCCCAAAAGCTTTCCTTTAGATGTGCAAGTGGCCAGGCGGGGAGCCCTCACCATGTTTTGGTGGGTAAAGTCCAGCTGACATTGGGCTGTGGAGCCAGCCTTGCCTTTGGTATTTCAATCTGAACTCCGAGGTTGGCCAACTGTAAAAACAAACCACACAGTGACATTTGATTTGGACTCCAGTAATAATTTGGCAACACCAACCTTTTCAGAGGTCTCCCAGTGTACATACTTGGCTGTTATTGTAAGAGAGGCTTTGATTTTACTTGCTGGAAAATCCCCAGCTCCAACACTGTTAAGATTTGTTGAGCTTTGTGCCGACACCTGCACCATATGTGCGCGATTTAATGGCTCCGGAGGAGAGCCCTACATCTACTGCGGTGAGCCACCAGGTTTGGAAAGTTGCTGCGTGTCATCAGGCTTGGGTGGCCTTCTTTAACACATTCCTAGTCTAGGTGTACTCTTTGGAAACAGAGGCTATCTTTCCATGAAGTACTGGACAACTCTTGTAAGGAACTGGATTGTCTTCTACCCAGGCTAGACTTCTACCTAGAATTCTGTCCAAGCCGCTTGGTCTTTGGTGAGTTCAGAACTGAAAGTGCTCTGAACTTTCCCGGTTGCATCCAGTGATGGAGCTCAAAGGTCATAGCACCATCATTGCAGTGACCTCTGAAACTCTTAATTGGCCTGAAAATAAGCTTTGTCTGTGTCATGGGCCCGTCCTTGTGATTTCACACACTGGAAGATTACCTTTTGGGTTGCATTATTAGCAGGTTCCCAACAGATGGTGCTAATGAGACTATTAAGTAGTCTAACCCAATATGCAAATAATGCTGCAAAAAGGGCTGCTGGGACCTGTCCTTTCTATCTTGCATTAAAAGGGAACTTTATTAAACATTACTGCAAGCCATTTCCACAGGCTGAGAAATTAAGAAGATTTTAGAGCTACAGCTGCGGAAAGAATAGAGAAGTTGTCTACTTATCCAAACTATAATCGGGCTGGCAGAGGATGGGTCTGGAAGCTGGAAATAAATTAATACAGGTAGACCAATCTGAAATCCTTGCTACTAGTATTTTAAAAAGCTGCGCCCAAAAGCCCTTTTAAAGACTGCAAGAAAGTCGTCTTTGTTTGTGTGGCTGACTGAATGTGGCTCGGTTACCTCCTTTTACACACCACGGTGTCGTGTAACGCACCAAACACAGTGTTAAGTACAGTTACTGCTATGTTATACAGTCTAGCAAATAAAGGGATGTTTAAAGTTAAGGCTGACATTCCATCCTTAACTTTTTGTACCTTTGTGTTACATCACACCTCAAACATAACATTGATTTAGGGCCCCTGCCCTGACTGTATCAAGACACAGGGAGATTAATTACATTAAATACATTATTCTGACCTTTGCGTTAACTAACCATTCCTTTGTTGGTTTAATAATTTCAACCTTTCACTAGCGTTGGCTGATAGCACACTCTGTTAGTCTTTTCTTTCTTTAAGTGGAAACATCCATAACATTATAAATGGGATATTTTGGTGTACTCAAGGTCAAATTTCATATTTTCTTTTCTAAACTGGGCATTGCGGATCAGCTTTCCTGGACTAGGCACACATACACTGTTACACGTTGCAAATATACAAACATAACTTCGGAATATAACTCTTGAATGAGTTTGTTCGTGCCATGTTTCTGGGATAATGTGGTACTGGTAGCTGTATGTGTACAGCCAGCCATTCCTTAATGCTTACATGGAAATGCATGGCCTTATTTTTTCAGAACTAGATAGCACTATTGAACATTTGAGTTATTTTTATTTTCATTATTGATTTAAGAACATTCATTTTCGACTTCAGAAAGCTCTGATACTGCACTTATAATCAATGTACAATGTGGAGATAAAATATGTTGTATTTTCCATTGTAGGGAGAATGAGAAAGGGAAAAAAAACGACTTTTATTCATTTTATTTGGTAGCATGAATATGCCAGCAAATTTTCTGTAGCGTTTTTTTGAGAGGTTGGGCTTCAAGGTACGATGCAATCAGCTTCACTGATGCTCTTCTATCAGATCTGAAAGTCCTTAAACACCATAGGACTAGGCCATATGCTGGAGTCTTGTTGAATTGTTGGCCAGTGGGGGGTATGTTGTCCTGACAAGAAAACAGGAGCTGTGGTTGTTCCAGATGTTTCAGCAGTTGTCTCCTTATTCGTACAGAATGAGTTGGGGTATTTCTCTGACACTCTCAATTACTTTTAGATATATACTTCTTAGTTTTCAACTTTTCCTCTCTAAAACCACCAGGGTGATTTCAATGTCATGGGAGCCAAGCAGTTTGCTGTCATGGCTGCTTGTAGTCATCTTTGGTGTGGATGACTGTGAATCAGTTTTTGACCATGTGCAGTCTCCTCTTTTGTCCCTTCTTTGAGGGATCTCAGTTTCTGAAGGGGGACTGCTATCATCAGAGTTAATTTCTGGTGGAACCATATCATCTCAACTCAAGGTGAAGGCCAGATATTTCCAGCTCTTATTTTAGATCCTGATTCTGTGCTAGGGGAATCAAGTTAAGCTTATACCGTAGCATGACTGTTAGGAATGGTTCTTGATACATAAAATAACAAGGGCAATACATAAATTATTTTGCATGTGACAGGACTCATTGGGTCTTGACACTGTGAAGGATAAAAGGTGTCAAATATGTTTGGATTGCATCAGTCTGCTTACCACAGACCAGCATTTGCACTGCAAACGTACTGTGCTGCCATATACTGCAATGTTGAAGGAAGGATAAAAATAAGTGACAGAATAAAAGGGCACATGATTTCTACTGCTGGGTGACGTCTGCCATCCTGGCTGACACAGTGATGATTAAACTCCAGACTTTCAGAGCTGCTGCTGCTGTAGCTTGAACTGGAGTCAAACCTACATAGCTGGGCTGTAACCGTCATGGTCTTAATGTATTGGACATGCCTTGTGACCCCTAATGCACAGACACGCACACAGGGCTGGGATTGTCCCCAGATGCCTGTTAGAACTTTCCTATCTGGGATCATGAATGATGAAAGATAGCTATTAAGTCCAAAGGCTGTAAAATAAATTTCAAATTAACGCATAGTTTGCCTATTGGCTTAAACGTCACAACTCTGTTTCCCTGAAAGCAACAGTATGAGAAAATGTCATGTGCTAAATTGGACCAAAAGTTTCACATTTCCCAGTTTTTCTTGGGAGACAACAGAGCTATTCTTCTTTCCAGTAGGAAGCAAATGTTCTAATATACTTCCTTATGTATTTTGACATTTGCATTGGCTATGGGTTGGGTCAGGGTGAGATTGTATAAAAATGAATACTACTTGCAGAGGAAAATTGCCTTTTCCAAGTCACTGCTGGTTCCAGCTATGCTGGGGAGAAAGATTTGAATTGTGTGTCCATTCTTGTTCTCTTCAGATAGAAGCAAACGTACTTATCTTTCTTATTAACATAAATTTGCATTATTTTTACTTAACCCCCACCATGTACTTTCTGGGACCCTACTTCATCAGGCACGAAGCAAAATAAAAACAACAAGAAGTGTGCTCTTACCCGAGAGAGTTTGCAAATTAAATAGGAGATGAGCTGTAGAAAAAAGTGAGAGCAGGACAGAGCAAGGAGACACCTGTGAGGTGGAAGCAGAGCTTATATTAGCGTTCAGCAGAAACAGAAACCTGCACCGAATCTGTTCATGCTAGATATGTCCGTGAGATGAAGACCAAGGCCCACTAGTACTATTAATTGGCCCATTTTTCACTATAAAAAAAGAAGCTGGCATCACAACATTTGCTAGCTTTTGTTTGACTTGGTGCCACATCAGCTCTTTTCTACTGTGGAGGCAAAATGACAGAAAGCCGCAGGAGAAACAAGAAAGTCATCTCTGCTAAAAAATAAAGTGCAAGGTACAAATACAAGCCAGGTTTGCAGAATCCGGAACAGGACTTAGCTGTGGTTTCCCAACCTGAGCCCATCAATGAAACTCTTGACAGGAATCTAAACTTTAGATGAAAACTCCCTCCAGCGGGACTGCGGGGACAGGAAGGATCAGGGCTACAACGCTGGATCCCCCCGGGGGGATTTCTTCTGTGGACTGCACGGTATTTGTAAAAATCGACTGTGACTGTTACACTCGTGCTCACTTCTGGTTGCTTTATTCCACATGTGGCCTGACATGTTTTTCCACCGCTACGCAGATTTTAAGCTGTTTTGTTTGGACTTGCCAGTGTAGGGGCTTCAGTTGACACAAAGGGCTTATCAATAACACTGAACCCTCTTTGACAGCTGGTTTTGCTTCCCGACACTCCTGTTAGGGAGGAAAAAGGGGTGGCTGCAGGGAAGGGAAGCTTGAACAGCATCCAGTGCTTTTCACGGGTAGCACGCTCCAGGCAGATCTAGAATTACCTCCCTCCCGGCTCCAATTCCCCAACAGTGCTGAGGGCCCCTCGGCTCAGCACCGCTAGAATAAGCCTTCGGTTGATTGCTTTGGTAAATCCATCATTTTCGCATCCTAATAATTAGCCCAGCAGCTGTTGCAAAGCTGGAAACACGCATGTTTCCTTTTTATCGGAGGGATCACTTCTCTAAACGAGCGATGTCCATTTTAACTCTCCCCTGATATGCATAAATACACCCGCAGCCGGTGTGACTTTAGGCATGAAAACTCAGTAATGAGGATGTGATTCTCAAATCTAGTAGAACTGATAAAAATCAAGGTTGCCGTCAGCTGTGTAAATTGAGAGCTCGGAGTGAATTTGGTGCTCGCTCTGGGCAAAAGGGTTTTTTGTGCTGGTGAGTTGCTCCCTCTCGTGGAAAGCCGGCTCTCTGGGTGCAGTGAAGATTTCTGCTGCTTCTTGGATGGCTCCGCTCGAGGTGTGCAACCCCGAGACACTCACACACGCACGCTCACAAGCCTAACCCTGAAAGCATGGAAAGCGTCCCCACTCACTGGGGCTAATGCCAGAAAACTGGGCTCACTGGAGAGAATCTCTCGGAGTGAGAAGAGGCTGCATCCCACCCAGAGCTTCAGTATTGCTGCCTTATGCAGCCTCATTACTTTGACTGCTTGAAAATCCTCATCCTGCACTGATCTGGGGTCTCAAAAAAGAAGCTAAGAAACAGAATTGAAGCTAGGAAATAGAATTGGCGCTTTTTCCTCTTTTTTTTCCTTTCTTTCCCCATCAACCCCCCCCTCTTCCCCCCCCCCCCCCCTTTTTCCTTTTGTTAATGTTATCCTTTGGCTTTCTCCAGGACAAAATACGTAAAACCTCTTTTGGGATGGCTGATTATTTTTGAGTTATTACTATGCTATTAACTGAATAGCCATTATTGCTAGACTATTAACTGGATAGCAAAGGTTCCTCCTATTTCTGTGGTGCAGCTAATCTGAACCCTTATCCATTCTCTGAGCCACAAGAATGAGCCAACTTCCGTCATCCCATGGGTATGATTCTCCTCCAGGCTTCCCACCCCCCCCAGGACAATCACATGTTCTGGACTAGTATTTTTTTATTGCTTTTATCGGGAGATTTTATTACAAAGGAAAATATGTCCTGTATTTCTTAGGCTGGAAGGATATAGACTTGGCAGTTAGGAACCACCATAGCAATTTTTAGCACAGTGGTGTGGTTTACATGGATTAATCTGCAGTAACTCTTTGGAACGCTCTTCAACTGCTCAAAAGCTGCCTCAGTCCAAACAGTTTATAATCTAAATAACAAAAGTCTTGTAAATATTTATTTAACAAGACATATTTTGAATAACTGACATGTATAGAGCCTTCCTAGAGAGTGTGTTATCACCATCAATTTTCATGGTCTGATATAATAGCAACTACCAGTCTAAGCCGTGGCAGGGAAGATATTGACAGTGTGAGGCCGCTGCCAGAAGCAGTGCAATAATGGGGCAAAGGGACTGCACCGAGCTGCAGAAGCAGGATGTGAATTTGGGTTGCTTTCACTTGGGAGAAAAAGTCTGTGGGTTATCTGTTATCAGAGAGTGGCAGTAAATAGGCTGTAGTTACCGTGCTATTGCAGTGTAATTATAACAAGGTTGTGCCTTTTTAATAACTACCTACCAGGCAGAGAAAGAAACACAATTTATTAAGCTTCATTTTCTTCTTTGGTCTCCTAAATTCTGAACGGTGTTTTCGTGCCACAGTGATGGGCACTGTTGTACCACCTGTATAGAGTAAATTAATCCATGGAAACAGCAGGTTAATTGCCTGTGCATATTGCTTATATTTAACCCTATTGTTTCATAGTTAATACATGTATTTTTAGAAACCAGATAAAGTTATTTATGCTGCAAATGGCTCTCAGTTATGAGATCGCGAACCCTCTGATTAATATGAATTAGAAATGATAACACAGTAAATGTGTAGATGATCTTGAAAGAGAAACACTGCTTGCTAGCCTTATAATTGCTGCACACAGTCTCAAGCCTTTCATTCAGCTCTTTTGCACCAAGAAATGGCTTCTCAGCCACTTGTATCAGACCCAGATCAAATTCTGGGCATATTTCACAACCGTTTTTTCCCCTCTGTGTGTCTATAGTGATGATGGATGGCGTGGACTGACTGTCCTTAGAAGTGAATGTATTTATTTGTCCACAGGATACGGATAGCACATGAAATTGCAGTGGTAGTGTAAACCTCCCCCACACATCACCCTCTGTCAGTGTGGCTCAGCGTTGACAAAAAGGGACACAGTGAGCCATGGGGAAATTGTGTTTAATTCCAAAGTCACGCGGAGAGTCGGTGGCAGGCTGACAATGAGGACTTCCAGCTCCTCATCGGCATTCCTCTGCCATCACCACGGGGCACAGACCCTCACTGTAACGATACAGGCGTGCACTCGGTGCAGGGGATGCTCTGCAGAAAGCCCTGCCTTGCGTTTGGTTTCGGTGCTGCTAGCGGGATGTGATTCATCTGACTTCAGACTCTTGAAGAGCTAGTATTAAACCCAGGGGAGGGTTTTATTGAAAACAAAAAATCTGGCTTTAAGGGGTGGGGGCTGGAAACAAGAACCACATGTTGGATTTTTTTTTTTTTTAAGTCTGATTTGTTAAAAAATAATAAAAAAAAAGGAGTTAGGCACTGTTGTCACTGTGGCATAAAGGAACCGTGGATGTGACAGGGTGGGGATCGGAGCTACGTGGACGTTGGCTGCTCACTGTCCAGCAGAGTTACCTCTGATTAGAAACTTGTGAGAAAAGCATTGGCTGGAGTTACCCTTTGGGTACCCTCCTGCAACATCATAGTGACACAGGATATGGCGATTTGCCACTTTCTAGGATCTCAGACCTGGATGTAAAATAAGTTATTGTTTTGAGACTAAAAACCTTGTGTTTTTTACTGATGCATGTAAATATTATATTGATCAAGCTGGCAGAAGATGTGTATACTAAGATCTGATTTATCAGAGATAGCTTTTCCCAGCAAGATACAGGTGTTAGGTAAGTCAGCTTATTTCTCTTAAAACTGACATCAATATGACAATACAATTTCTCTGGTTCTGGTGTGATCAATACAATTGTTTCAGATTCCAGCGTTGCAATAAATCCCCTATAAACACTCTGCCTTTGAATACAGCTCAGTGGTATCTCACACCATCGTCTGTACTCAGCCTGCAAGAAAATGAGAGATACAGGGGCAAAAAAAGAGCTCAAGATCGTACTTCCAGGACAGCTCAGTTTTCATCAGATCCTCGTCTCTCTGTTTACTTAAAGGCCTTTGATCACCTTCATTGCTGAGAGTTTGTACCTTTAGGTCTTTCTACTGGCACCCTCACTTATTTCAGTATGAGAAACTATGCCAACGTGTATGATTTTAAGTTCTTCTGCAAAAGTGTGGTTTCTATAGTCAGAGTCTACACGTACCCTTTTGTAAACAAATAAAACAGTATCACACATACAATCATATGCGTGACACTGCAAGGCATGCCAGTGGAGAAGCAGTGTTTGTTTGTTTTGTGTGTGTGTGTTTTTGTATGTTATTTGTGATGAGGGAGTATAGCTCAGCGCTGTGGAGTGGGACTCCCATAATTATTGTCACAGTATTCACGGTGAGACTTTTAAAATTAGATCTCTGAACTGTCTGCTGACTTGGTTTTTGTCTGCCTTGGTGCACTTTCAGTGTCTCCTCAAATCGGTTTCCTCCCTCTCTAGTCAACTCCAAGGGCCAGTCCCCCAGAAATACATTCGAGGGACAACTGGAGCCCAACCTAGAGGACTTGCATTTATGATCTGTGATTTTATATTTTAATCAGCATTTATTGCCTAGATACAGAGCACTGCAGAATATTTCAGAAGGTGTGTCTATTAATTTCTGGAAAATGACAAGATACAAAATCAAGAAAATGTTGAGGAGATATTAGACAGATTCTGAAGACCAGAATTCAACTCTCTGCTCACACCGTCCTTAGAAGACTTCACCATCATGACCTTACACAAGTCCTTCAAAGCTTTTGAACTTTGACCCTTGATCAAATGTTGGTTTGCTTTAAGAAATGCAGAAGGAGAGTCCAAGCCTTGGGAATATTCAAGGATGAGTGTAGCACAGACCGATGCACATTTTACAGACATTTCTGGGAACACTGTAAGTGCCCAGGGGCTAGGTATCTCTCCCAGAGGTTCTCCATTAGATGAAAGTAATCTTGAAGTATCCTGAAATTAATTTAAGAATGCATAACATGAGCAGGGATGAGTTACCTTATTGGAATGGCTGTAAAAGTCAATCTCAGGAAGAAGAATAGATCTGGTGGGAAAAGGCTAGCCAAGCTGGGAAGGATGCTCACTTTCTGCTCAGGCTCTTTCAAGAAGCGGGACAGGCCTCCCAGAGACGGTCCTCTTCTGCTTCACAGCCTGGCACAAGTGATAAAGGCAGAATAAATGGGAATAAAGAGCTGTCTTCCACCTCACAGGAAAAGCAACTGGCAAACTTTCCTGAAACAGTAACAAGACAGGGTTCAGATTATCGTTTGAAAAAGAAAGGAAAAGAAACAAACACGAACACTTGAAGCATCCCAGGAATCTAAACAGAGGCCGCCGCACCATCCAGACTCATTCCATTTTAGTGCGCTATTTCCCAAGTTGTTGCGTGAATGATCCCAGTGTCTTTGCCTTTACAACCTTGCCTGATAGGCCATTCCACACATTTATTATCCTCAATGTGAAAAAGTGCTTCCTAACGTCTGTTCTAAATCTGTTTTAATTTCCATTTATGCTCCATTGTCTTATAATCTGTTTGGAGCTGAAAATAGAACCAAGGTATGATCTTCTTACAACCCCTGGCAATAAATTTTATTAGTATTTTTTTCCAAACTTCACAACCTTGCAGTAAATAAGAAAGCTTTATGGGGAAGAATAACCTCTATCCTCCTCCACTCTCCTCCCCATCCACAAACCTCATGACCTTTATAAACTTTGACCAATACCATTGTTGTTTTTTTTTCTTCACTCCTCACTTTTCAACTTAATATTGTATTGGTTACAGGAGTAAACCAATTATATGAGTATTAAAAATGGAAGCAGTTTGTGTGCAGGCAACGTATATTTTTACCAATGGCTGATGGAAAAAAAAATTCTCCCAGCTGCTCTGTAAAGCTCTCTCCGTGCAGCTTGAAACATCTGGTTTGTTTTGTGTGCAGTCTTTCACACAGGGCATTTGCAATTCTTTATTCAAATTGGATTTTTAGTTCACTTTCCGGTAGGGAGGCTGATATGTTTGTCATTAATAAGTATGGTAAAAGCAATATGTGTGTAATTAGAATCCAACCATCAGAACCAGGGTGGCTGAGTCCCCTAAAAGACATTTTCATTCACCTCAATCTGCAATCAGAGGATGAAGTTTCCTCAATGAGTTAATGCGGTTCGGTCCTGGTGGACTATAACATTGCTCCAGCAAGGCATATTTATTTGCATGATTGGCAATTAGAATTTATTGATTTCAAAAAAGGAAATCCTTCCCTGGGTACTAGTGTTTCACTCCCTTGGCTGACGTTGGACAGGAAAAGCTGTCAAGATATGGATACCACATCTGGGTTGGAGGAGGAGAACATAATTATTTCTATTTCTCAGCAGTAATTTCTCAGGATCAAGGGCACTGATGGACTCTGGAGAGAGTTCACGCCAATATTCCTTGGCAGGAAATGAGATGGTTGATGACTATAATAACAAGATCTTTTTGATTATCTCAGTGGAGGGTACAGTGTAGGCTCACACCCAAACTTGTCCATACTAGCTATGGGCACTGGATCAGGCTGGTTGAGCTCAGGTTTAGGCTTCAGCTGGAATTTGATACAAAATCAGAAATAAACTTGAAAGTGGAGCCTAGTGAGGCCCTTCTGATACAATTTCATTGCCACAAACTGTTTTGAGGAGGTTCTGTCATCTTCATCTGCATCTAAAACCAGAGTCAGAAGAATGACCCCTCTCAGACAATGGCAAGGTCTGGATGAATGTCTTCTGCAGGGACTCCGAAAGGGATAGCTTAGAAAGTATGGGATTAATAAGAAAAATATAGGGTACCTATAAATAAAGAGCAACAAAAGAAAAAAAAAAAGAAAAGGAGAGAAGGGACATCTTTCTAAATCTTCATTCCCCTTCTTTCTGGTTTATCTTGGATGCAGCACGTTACAGATAATAGCTGCTTTGTATCGCTGTCAAGGAGAATAGACGCAAGCCCTTGTCTCACACTTGCATAGCAAATGACAGTATATAGCCCACAAAGAGTTGAAATACTCTTCATTCTCCACCCTCAACTTGACCAAGAGCCTGAAAGGACTTACAGCTTTCCCCTTTTGACCCATGCCCCTCATTTTCTCTCATCTATTGTTGCCAAATATGCAGCTGAAATTAATGGCACCGCTTCACCTGCCACATGTCAAACTTAATTTTACTTTAAATCAGTCTTAATTATTCTATTGAAGTTTATAGTTTTAATGGAAAGACATTGCTTGCTTAAACTATAACATTTATTACAAAAGGCCAAGAGAGATTTAAAGTCACGTTGTCTTTCCAAAGTGGACAGCTTTAACTAGATGATATCACATCACATCTCGTGCCTCCTAAAAAGGTGAGTTTTCTGAACCCAGCATGTCTGCTCCAACCGCCATTTGAACCCATGGCAGCTATGCAAAATAGGCCCAATAAAAAATAAAGTACAAATTAAACCTGGAGACAGAGTTCAATGCCAGTGTTGATTTCTCAATTTGCACCAGGGTATTCCAACACTAATGTGTTATATCCTTATCCTTCCCATGAAGTGTTTTCAAGGAGAAGAGAGAAGAAGGGCAATTCCAGGAATGTGGCTGCCATTTGATAGGCTGACAAATCAGGTTGATGGCTAATACTGATCAGTACGAAATGCTTCAGTTCTGAGGACGATTTAATGGTGCTCGCTGCACTGTGGCTGCCTCCATCTCCCATTGGTGCCACTCATTTACTTGCAGGTGAAACATAAAACTAAGGGCTATTAAAGAGCCCACACTTTTTCCAGGAAGGAGGGTGTTAGGTCTGCATTAGATCCTGGCGCTAATCCAGAGCCTGTAATCACACCTTGCCAACTGTACCGAAAATTTCCCCTATGAGTTCCTTTGGCAACACCCCATTTTACAGAGCTAAGTCTGTGCAGACTGACAGCAGCCTTTCAGTCCAGCTGCATTTCAGTCATAGGAAAATAACCCCCCGGGCACAATTTATTAAGCACTCTGGGACATCTCTGGCAGTTTTGATTAGTGGTTAGAACACAAGAAAGAGCATCAGGATTCAATATTTGGTTATTCGATAATTCAAGTAAAGTATTTATATATTTTCTGTGTCCTCTGGTTTACCTGCCTCTGAAATAAGTCACATTTTGCTAAAAATACATATAGTCCATAGCTATTACTTATTATATGCATAAATTATGCCAAACTGGAGTATAAAACTCCCCAGATTCACTCCACCGCCCTAAAAGCCAGCCACCCCAAAGATAAGCATCAGCTGAAGGTTTATGCACACATTGTTTCTTCTTTTTTCTTTCTTTCTTCCTTCTGTGGGCTTCCACTCAGAAAACAGATGGTCCCTCCTTACTGACATTTTCTTACAGTTTTTAAATGATGCTGCTGTAGGGGAGAGCTGAAATTTTCAATCTAGAGCTGTTCAGTCTCAATCTAGGTTCATAATTAACAGTAGCTAAGTGAAGTTTAATAAGGGCAGCCAACCAACTTTATTTTTTCCCAGCACAGTCACAGCAAGGCCATAATGAATGTGCAGCTCATCGTGTTTCCCCTGACCACGACTCCCTGGAATATTTAGTGTTTACCTTTTGTGATAATTAAAGGAAGGGAAATGAAGCCTAAAGGAAGACGGAGTGACACCCTATATACCTTAATATTCTCTTGTTTCTTTAAGTGATGGCTTTTGCCAAAGGAGGGCCTCTGCCTCTTATCATCAGCCAGGTCCTGACCTGCGGGCTGGGGATCTAGCTGTAACTTGACCCTGGGACCAGGTGTGTGCCCGCAGGTCATGGGGCTGACAAAAAAATATCAGTCCAGGCAGTGCAAACAAGCCCTCACTAAGCACGTAACTGCCTTTAACTCTTTCAAGACCTGCTCAATCACAAGCACTGGAGGGGCCTCCTCCATGCACAGCTTACTAGGGGCACACACAGCCCAGCTTGGTGCCAGCATACCTGGTCCCTCTGTACAGTCACCACTTGCAGAGATAACCATAGGTGTGAGCATATATAAATCTGGCCTTTTGCTTGGTCAAGTGAGTTTACCGTGTCTGGTGACAAAGAGGGCCAAGAGAACTTGTGAGCCCCAGACACAGAATCACAGAATCACTAAGGCTGGAAAGACCTCAAAGATTGTCTAGTCCAGTCGTCGACCCATCAGCATCATGCTCACTAAACCACGTCCCTCAGTGCCACATCCCCACATTTCCTGAACACCTCCAGGGACAGTGACTCCACCACCTCCCTGGGCAGCCTGTGCCAGTGCATCAACACTCTTTCTGAGAAGGATTTTTTTCCTAATATTCCACCTGAACCTCTCCTGGAACAACTCAAGGCCATTACCTCTTGACCTATCAGACACATCTACTGCTTTCACAAAGCTGTTGCTGAATTGCAGGGATGTTGCACAGAGCGGCTATGGGATGGGTGAGATGCCACAGGCTCTAGATGTACATCCAAGCTGCCAGTTTGCCTCATGAAGAAGTGTAGCATTCAGGCCTTCACCAAACCTTCACATTCACTGAAGTGCTGAGCTATTAGACATACAGTGTAAGTGGTCTGAAGGAAATTCCCAGCTATCTGTTGCAAAAAGGCAAGATTGATGTAAACCTGGGCTAAAAGGCATGTGCACGCACAAGCTATACTCTAAGCATATGGCTGCCCTAAATTCTCCAAGATTTTGAGTGTGGTTTACCCATAGCTACTCTTTTATTTTCTTTCCAACAAAAAAGCACAGTATATGCAATATATTCTTTTTACTTGCCTGCTCCTTTTTCTTTCTCTTTTTTTTTTTTTTTTCTCCCCAGCCTTCAGCATATCCCCAGGTCATACCTTCAAGGCACTGTCCTCAGCTGAAATGTCTACAGACTTTTATGGGGGCTCCTGTCATCACAAGCGTCCCGGTGCATGGGCTTTTAGGCAGACTTCTCAAACTATGAATTAAAAAGCACAGAAACTGACAGCACTGTGAACTACCTGTGAAAAATCATACCTGGGTTTATGAAGCTATTATGTCTTCAAGGACATTCGGCAGCAGTTCTCGAGGAGACGGTGTTACAGGGGAAAAAAAGGCTTTTTCAACATCACTAGCTTCTGTGTAGCCCTGGTACAAAATGAATGCCACTAAGTAATAAGTAGCTCACATTGTTATGAGCACAGAGAGTGATCCAAAATCCATTGTACCGGAGAATTTTTAGTGTTAACAGTGGTCTATAGTTGGGGTCTTCAGACAGAAAATCTCACTGGTATCCCATTTGCACTGTAACAGTCTCATAACAATTTGTGCAGTAAAATCATTACCAAAAGCCATTAATAACATGAATACATGAGCACTTCAGCTCTTTCCAAAGGGGCTAAACCCCCCTCCTTTTCTAGAGTCATGCATGGTTAAAGAAATCAAAGCTTTTCCCTTTTCTTTTGCTGATCATAGAGATTTAAAAAAAACCCATAGCCAGCGTCAAGTGCTTTCTTTCTCCCTTCCCCCTTTCTTTTCTTTCTTGCGGTTGAAAAATAAAAATAAAAAATAGCCAAATCCATTTTAATGACACTTTATATAAACCATTTTTCCAGACTGAAATTACGGACATCACTATGTTCCACCCCCTCACAAACTTCTATGGCTGACTTATAAAGTCCCAGAGAAGGAGATGCATAAAATTCATGCAGACTGTGGATACCGGAAAACATATTTGGGAACTTAGGCAGGGGTTCCCTCGAGACAGCTAGTAAGTAGTTGAGCAGTTACCCTTCAGCATAGAGATATCAGAAAGAATAAAGAAGCCAATACCTGGTTGCTCAGGTGAGGCCCAATGCAAATATTCATTTCAAAAAGATAGAATTTGGTGTTAAAGATTTATTATTGGGGAGTTGGGACTAGATCATCTTTGAGGTCCCTTCCAAGCCAAGCCGTTCTATGATTCTCTCCCTGAAACAGCTAAGAAAAGTCTTAACTGAAGAGATGAGAGATGATGCTCATGAGCCATGAGGGCACAAGACTTGAAGCCAGTTCAACTTCCACCTACTTAGTGAGATCTTCCCTCCGACTAAAGTTTTGCTCCATACAATGCTCATTTAGAGTACATGATGCTAATTGTACCTTCATGCCTACAAGCGTCCTCCTGATGATTCAGACTGGATCAACAGGTTGAATATTCCAGCTTTAGATCTGAGCAAATGACTGAAAAAAGCACACAACAAAATGCATTAAAAAAAAAAGCATTAAAATCAGCACTCTTCATGCCAGCACATCCTACCTTTTGCACAAGACCCTCATGGACTGGAAACATTGCATTATCCTTTTCATCCCATCTATCATGCAAAGTGAATTTATTCACTCTTTCTATAGAAGGAAAATTGTTTTTCATGACTTTTTTTTTTACCACTATTGATTTCTTTTTCAGAAGGGTTAGGGATGATGCACTGGAAACACTGGAAGTCCAGAAGCTTTCCTCTGCTAGTGAGAACAGTAGATAAATGGAATCTCCAAGTTTAGAGGGAAGATGATTGACTGGGAAATGATTTAATAATAACTGCTCCGTGTGGAATTCTCCTTTAAAATGTATTATGTTGCGTGTATGCCTACAGGTGTGTGAGTATATAAAAATAATAGATCTGGCTGGAAAGTCCTCTGTTTTGGCAGTTTTCAATCTATCTGGGTTTGTTTCCCAATAGAAAGCAATTCTTTTCACTGAAAATGCTGACAACAATGAATTTGTTTACATGTCAATGAGAGAAAAATTCTTCATTTTTGTTCATTGCTCCCCTGAATTGCTCTTTTATTGCCATGGTTATTAACTTTATCATTTGACATAGAGACAGACTGTTAGCCAGTAACAACATACCAAGAGAGGACCTGCCTAAGCCTTGCCAACAGCCAAGTGCTCACGTGACTTAACATGGTTTAACATGGCAATTCCTTTATCTTCTTTTGAGAATGAAAATCACAGAATCACAGAATGGGTTAAAGATCATTTTGCTCCAGCCTCTTGCTGTGGGCTGGTTTCCCCCCACTAGACCAGGCTGCCCAGGGCCCCATCCAACTTGGCCTTGAATGCCTCCAGGGTGCACAGCTTTTCTGGGCAGCCTATGCCAGTGTTTCACCATCCTCTGGGTAAATATTTTTTTTTCCTAATAACTATCCTAAATCTCCCCTTTTTTAGTTTAAAGCCATTCCTTCCTGTCCTATCACTATTGGATCATGTAAAGTGAATGACTCTCATGTGCTTTATTTAATAACGAGCTTGCAGAGGGAGAGGGGAACCTCTATTTCAGGCTGAAGTTCACCAGACACCTGCATGCCTTTGGGCTTGGCAGCAAGAGATGTGCAAGGAGCAGCCCACCTAGGGATCCTCACAGATCATACAGAGCAACACTAATGTACGTACAGAGGGTAGGAGGTGATTGCTAAAATGATAGCAGGCTAACAAGTGAAAAGCTTCTCAGCAGCATTCCTAGCTCTTGTGTACCAAGAGAAATTTGGCGATATGATGAGAGCCTTTTTTGTGCATTGTCACGTGTGATGCTTCCAACCAGCCTCGTAGTGCTGAGAACCTCCTGGAGCAGCCAACCCTCCACCCTCCCTCTTTAGCTCCCTCTTGGCAGGCATCTCCTGCACCCAAAATCAATCAATAAATAAAAATAACACCACCCCTCAAGCATGCTCATGTCTCCCTCTACCCCTCCCCTCTGGGAGAAAGCAGAAAGGGAAATAAATAAATAAATAAATAAATGAAATAAAATGCAGCCTGAAAACAAAAGTTAAAATGTTGCAGGTGGAGCAAGAAGAAAAGCAAAGAAAAAATCTGCTCAGACAGAGAGACAAAACAAGCAACTGCTTAAGGGATTTGGCAGTAAATGGAACTGCCCCCTTCCCCCTCCCCGCCTGAAGCCTGGTTCAGCATGTACTGGTGGTGGATCACAGTACAGCCACACTGAGATGCAGGCAGACACTTCTGTCTCACCAGCTGCTCTGACAATCCATTTTCATAAAGTAACGGGAGGGGAAGCAGATCTGCAAGATGGAGCTCTCGGTCACTGTGCGAAAGCTTCTCCGCACACTGCCCTGTGCTTCAGGTGTCGGGGCTGTCAGGGAAGTTTGACAAGAGCTTTCCCTAAAGCATACAGCAGCCCCAGCCTTGATGCTTCGACGTGTACCTGCACCCGGGCTTGAAGATACGCAGGGGCAGCTGATATCACGATGCAATTTCGGAGATTCCTACGGACAACCTGAAGTGCTGAACTGTGATTGATGACTGGGATACGCATTCTCCCCACTGGGCAGTTAATGAGACAATCTCTCCACGTTTGCTTAGGAAAACACCATCTTAAGAAAAAGAGCTTCGGCTACTTTAGGCGTTAATAACGTGTTGTAAATTTTTTCCCAAAGGAGAGGATGTTAACCCCTGTAGCCTGCCCAGGATAAGGAAAAATCTGGATAGTTATGTTCTGTCAACTTCTCTGCCTACATATATAAGAAACTATTGCGTGATACTATGCATTTTTATGCAGTTGCAATGATTCACCGAGCTAAGATATATTTCAATGGGGGGGAATAAAAGCGATTCTTTACATTTCGCTTGTACAAGCACCAAAGCTTGTAAAGCACTTCAGAGTCCATCTGGCTGAAATGTGCTATATATAAATGTAAGATTGTTATCACCAAAAACACATTCAGTATGGTGTTTCTCTCACATATTTTTTGTTAATTTCAGTGAACCAGTTATTTTTAATGAATAATTTCCATTGGAAAGCTTTGTTTTCCCTGTAACATAAAGCTTTTTTGGTTTCAGTCCCTTGTCTGGTTTTCATTAGTTTTGCAATGAATTAGCCAAGAGGGGCTTTTCCTCTCAGTTAGGTTGGGAAAGTACCGCTGGCATGTGTCTGATTTTGTGGGAAAGAGCCTCTTTTTCCCCTTTATTATTTGATTATCAGTTTTGCTTGTATTCCATTGCAGATTCTTGACATCTCAACAATAAATTGGACTGTGCAGAAGCTCCTATCTGTGCACATGTGTGCATGCCTGTAAATCACTTGTATGCTCACCACCATGTGGCTCCTATCTTTCGGGGTACGCTGCTTTATACCTGGCAGCTATATAAATGTCTTTGTGCTTGGAGCTGTTAGAAAGCAAGTAGTCATAAAGAGACTGCTTTTGAGGCTGTATTGATATGTAATGGCTCGATTCCTAAATCCCAGGTAATCTTTTTGGAGGGCAGCCCCAGATACACCAGACAAGTTTTGTAGATGCATGTCCAAACAGTCATCAAACCCTTTACTTATTATAAAATAACCGAGGTAGGGTCTATCTCTTTACTTGCAGAATTCGAGAGTGTACAAAGCAAAAAGTCCCCATCCCATAACAGACAAACCAGAGAAAGTCCTGCGTATCATTTGAGTTTGCCAGAGAGGTTCTTGTTTAAACAGCCCTTTACTTAGAGGGAAATCATTCAAATCAGAAGACATGGTAAAGAAATTAAAACAAATGTAAATAAATAATATTACATAATGGGTTGCCCCTCACTTTACTTGCACATTAAGTGTTTTTTATAAACCCCTTTATGACCTTCTCGTTTGTGACTTCTGGGTCTTGTTATTATTAACTGAGTGGGGAGTATATCTTACTGTATCCCAGATGCAGCTCCTTATGAATCCCTTCTTTCACAAACTGTACAGTTTATGTATATGCATGTGTATACTTTTTCTCCTAGTAGTTTTTGCAGCACAAACTGTACAGTTTATGTATATGCATGTGTATACTTTTTCTCCTAGTAGTTTTTGCAGTAGGCAGAAATCACGCACAGTGTAACAGAGTTACATCACTCCTCTGGGCACCTTCCTTTGCACATCATTAGCTTCCAAAGATAGACATAGGCCTCCCATACAGAGATGGCAAGTTGTCAGACTTGGGCAAAAATCTTTTTGCCTGTGGAAAACACCGCTGTTGTTGAGCTGGAGCTAGAGTCTGGCTAGAATACGATCTGTGCTCCTGCTTCAAACACTCCTACAGCTCTTAAATGACCGGTGTCATAAAACCCAACATGAATTACTGCCTTCCAGCCAACTTAGTATTTTAATCTACAAACTTTTATTACATTGTTCAGCACTGACGTGAAATACTGGAGAGATTGCCCGGCTGCACAATGTACCCTCTTGTCCCCATCTGCACCAAAGCTGCCAGCTGCTCATACCCTGACTGAGAGCCCTAAGCGTTTTGCAACTCCAAAAACACAGACATGCCAAGGTGCACAGGTGGTGCCTTGGTACGGCAGCAATGAAGGACAGGTGCTTCCAGTGGGCTGTTGGAGACCAGTATACCTTGACCTACCTCCACACTTATGTTCTCAAGGACCTTAAGGAGAAGCACATGCACTGAGAGTAGTACCATGATGTAATCGGTGTTTCAGTGTCTGGTACAGAGATTTGTGCCTTTATTTAATAAGAGGAGAAAAGAAATACTGATCCTAATTATTATTATTTTTTTTCAGTAAATATAATCTTGGTAATGCCTTCATGGATCAGAGTCCAAGTCAGAGGACAAGGGCATTGATACAAAGCAAGAGCTTTAAGAGGTTATCTTAAAGACAGTGGTCTCTTTCTTACGTAGGAAAGACAACAATAAGGAACCAAAGGAAAAGTATCAATAGGAATATTTACAGTTGAAATACAGTTGAACTGGACAGCATCTCAGCTGTTCAGTTCCAAGGCCTCGTATTATGCAAGAAACAGCACTGGCTGAAGCCTGAGTGGAATTTGGACCTATGAATTTAAGCTAAATTTAGACACAGCCAATATGCAGGGTTCTCTCCCAGCTCTATCCTGGAACTGTTTTGTAGGGTCTGTTCTAATTACTATTCTACATGAATCTATAACTGGTTATTTGACTAAATGATGTATCTAAATCCCATTACACTAAGGACTTGGTTCCATTTTCATGGAAACCCATTGAACAGCTAAATCTTTTCTGATGCAGTCAGGAAGTGCTTGCTTTGACATCAGTGGAAACCAGGTCTGGTCCATGTGCTCTATTCTATTCAGACATTGAAAATGGCAAGAGGAAGTGATATTTCAGCCAAAATTCGTAATCTGTTTTTCAGACCTTCACAATATTTCAAGCATATCTAATGTTCACCCATATTTTCTGGCTCCTATTTCAATGTTTCAATAAGAAGTGGATTAATGGATGAAATCTATTTTGCCATGTGTTCTAGTCCCTTTGGGTGACCATTTGTATATCTGAATGTTAGTAAATGATGAAAAGTTCAGTATCCATGGGAAGGTCATTTGAAAGTCTCAGAAAACAATTTTATATGCAAGAAACAAAAACATGATCCATTTGCCATTTAAATGTGCATCTTTTCACTATGACAATGACCCACAAGCTTGGGGTTTGTAAAGCTTATTCTCTGTCATACAAAGACCATTTTCAGCGCAGTTTCAAGGCTAGAGGAAGGGTTAACCTCTCGGTTGCCCTCCCACGCAGTGTTTTGATCAGTGCCCCAAGCTACAGGACAGATATCTCTTTGTTTTTTGTCTTTAATATCCAATTCCCAATTCACTCGTGTAGATGATGGGTCTCTACAAAACTCTCTTTGTCTAAAGTAAGAGATGGAGCACTTACTCCACAACCGACTTTAAGTACTTGACTTTTTCTTCCTACTTCAGAAAGCACCTGCTTGACAATCTTGATGACTAAAGAGCCTTTCAACTTCCCTGCCACCATTTTTCGATCTAGTCCACTTCATAAGAGACTGAACACCATTGTGGCTACTGCTAAGTTGCATGCGTGAAAAGAAATTGATGGTGTCGATGCAATTGTTTGAGGATGAGTGGATGTCAGGAACTTCTGCAATAATTGGCACAACTATTGGGAAGTCTGAAACATGAGGCTGAGACCATGGGGCCTTATGGAAAGGCAGCTGAAAGCATGACATTCACTCTCATCACTAATAGGCTGGGTGCTGCATGCTGGAAGAACAGAAAGTTAGGTTGCCACATCTCTATGATGTGGTTGTTGTTGTTGTTGTTCGATTTATTTTATTTTTTAGTTTGTATCTTTTTGTCAGAGGCAGTGTAAAGATAGTATAGGACAAGGCCAAGTGAAGTGGAGACCAGTTTGCATCAGCCTTTCAAAGCTGGAAGTGAAGTCCCTTTGACTTATAGCTAAAAGATCAGTACAGAGCATCAAATCAATAAACATGTTTGGGCAACCAAACAGCCTGAGATTTTTGCTTAACTGAGACTGCGTTAAACCTTGGACACCTGGGATTTTACAGTTGTGTCTTCCTATGACTTGTTTGCAGGAAATATTCAAACATTGTCAATTCTGGAACATGGTTAAGAGATTTGATGGAGCAGAAAACAAGTATAGAGTAGCAAACTTTATAAGTTCATAAGTCAGAAGGACTTTGTTGTTCTGTCTTGTTCACAGCATCTAAAACCTTGAGAAATAAACGCTTCTGTAGTCAACTTGTTTATAACATTACGGTAGGTTTTGTTTATTCAGTGGATGTGTAAATCTCACGGTTATAGCAAGAAATAAAAAGAAAGAAAGAAATCAGAGTTGATTACAGCCAGTGGTGGTGTGACTGGGAAACAATGGATGCATTGTGAGAAAAATCTCACAGCAGCCTGGAAATACACAGGAAAAAAAAAGAAAAAGAAAAAGAAGGAAAAAAAAGGAAAGAAAGAAAAAGAAAGGAAAAGACAGATAAAGACTGAGGGGGAATGAGAGATTTCTTATGCAAACATTTTAACCACTTTGCCTGAAGTCTGCATTGAGTAACTGAGGAAAGAAATTTATCGCAGTGCAAAATGCTCTGTGGTCATCTAGTTTTTTTCACTGGGTGGATGTTCTTTAGCAGGGAAACAAAATACATAAAGCAGTTCTTCCAGTAATCTCTGGCTCTTTCTCACCATGCCTCTCTCTTGCTTTCACTCTTGTTCTGTTTTTATTTATTCCCTGCAAATACAATGGAGAATAAAAATGTGGTAGGACCTGCTGGCGGCAACTATGGCCTCCGGATCCAAGCTGACAAAAATGTCAAGAAACTGACAGTAAAATATGCGAATAAAATCCCTGTGAACGAGAACAAAACTCGGGCTCACACTACTACTCTCTACATTGTGGCTTTCGAGAGTATTTCTATCGGTAGCTATGACTTTCTCATTTAAAAAAACACGCACGCATATACATTCATCGTATGCATTGTCTTCTAAAATCTTTCATCAAAATCTCACAGGGGGGAAACTGCACACAGAAAGATAAGAAAGCAAGAGACATTTAGGGCAGGGAGATCAGGGAAGAGCCGACATTCGATGGAGACAGAGAATGGCATGCTGAGCGCCAGACATATGGATCCTGTATGAAGCTGCAAGGCAGACAGACTTCTGCTGCTCCCTTCTGTGATCATGAGATGAGGGAGATGCATAAGCAGTGCCTAGAGGAGGAAGTTCCCAGGAGTACTCAACTATCTAATGCCGTATGCACTCTTTATCCTACTTGATGGAGAACGCCTCTTTGCTTTGAGAAGACCATCACTTTTGAGTGGATGCTGGAGTAAGACTAGGTTGAAGGAACTGGGATGGTTTAGTTTGGAGGAGACTCAACTATGGCCTGAGTGTGTTCTTTCAGTGTGTGGGAGTAGGTGTAGGGAGCTAAAGAATAAAAGGCTTCTGTGTTTTCACTATGGGTAGAATAAGAAATAATAGCCTTAAAATACTGTGAAAAAGATGTAGGTTGGAAGACGAAGCATACTATCATTAAGATACTTTAATCACCCAAACAAATGGTACGGTTTCTAACCATCTCAAGTTTTCAGAAAAGCAAATAGGACAAGCTTCTTTCTAAAGGATACAGGCACAGTCAGTCCTATTTGGGACAGGTTTGCATGGCCTCCAAAGTTCTTCACAGCCTTACATTGTGTGTTCCTGCTGTGGAGAATCAGCTAACTAGGCAGAAGGATTTTATTTTGCTAATCACGGATGAAAGCAAGCTCCTGCTGTGAACATACAGAGTTGGAGAACAGGAAGAGCTAAATTCCCTTCTTAGCTCATACAAAGTCCCCCCTGGCTTTGGATAAAGCTGGCTCATCTGCTCTGTGCACAAGGGTAGGGACTGGATCTTCTGCTTCAGGAGAAAGCTGAGGGTGGAAATATCCTCCTGTGCAGAGAAATAGCATGAAGCCTACATGCCACTTCTGTGGCACTTAGAGCTGTTTTGAGACCTAAGTGAAACTGAAGTGGTGCAAATTCTTTAGCTGGATTATTATTTTTTTTTTTCAGAAGGAAGTTTCACCCTGCTATCTGGGAGATGTGCAAATATTCACTGAGGGGGTGTCATTAAAAAGTCTATAAATAATCAAATATAAGGCCCCACATGAATTATGCATAGGATACTTACAGAAAACGTGAGTGTCTTGCACTAGAAGAAATCAGAGCAGTGCCACTGAAATCACATTGCTATTTCTATGAGGTATTAACTGAAAGTTATAAGACCTCATTTTTAAATCAGGCTACAACAGGTGCTTGCAGGTCTGTTCAGATAAAAATTATGGCTTTGTGGAGGCAAATATTAAGAAGTCTCCAAAATGTGTTAATTTATTATGAATAAAAAGTAGTTTGATGTTGCTTTTTAAGAAAAACAGTCGCAATACAACATTCATTAGCCCCTAAGTGAGACAGGGGCTTGTCAGTCAATTAGATTTCTGACCCTTAAATCATGTAAACTCTACTGAAAATTCTGCCTTCTGCACCTGGAGGTGAGAGGTACAATATCAGTACAATGTTTCACTTATTACTCATTTTGTCAAACTGCATTTCTATTAGCATTAATACTTTATATACTCTTGCTAAGTTGAAACTAGAAACAGCAAGAAGAATGAGTTTGTAATGGAACACATCACCAATAGACTTTCCTGATATCGGCACAGAGCCCTGTTGCTACCAAAACAAAAACAGTTCATTTGCAAAAAGTTCTTGACTTGCACTTTATTTTTGGTTTGGTTTGGACATTTGGGAAAGGCAGGAATTTTCTAGAGGTCCTTCTGAATGACCATTCCCCATCTTCCTCCAGTAACTATACATTACATTGTACTCAGCATTGGTGAGGCCTCACCTCGAGTACCGTGTTCAGTTTTGGGCGCCTCAGTACAGAAAGGACATTGAGGTGCTGGAGCAGGTCCAAAGAAGGGCAACAAGGCTGGGGAAGGGCTTGGAGAATATGCCCTACGAGGAGGGACTAAAGGAACTGGGTCTGGGGAAGAGGAGGCTGAGGGGAGACATCATTGCTCTCTTCAAATACCTGAAAGGTGATTGCAGTGAGAGTGGGGCTGGTCTGTTCTCACTGGTGACAGGACAAGGGGAAATGGCCTCAAGTTGTGCCAGGGGAGGTTTAAGTTGGATATCAGGAAAAACTTCTTTACAGAAAGGGTTGTTAAGCACTGGAACAGGCTCCGCAGGGAAGTGGTTGAGTCACCATCCCTGAATGTGTTTAAAAACCGTTTGGATGTGGTGCTCAGGGACATGATTTAGCGGTGGGTTGTTAGAGCAGTATGGTTAGGTTGCGGTTGGACTTGATGATCTTGAAGGTCCTTTCCAACCTGAGCAATTCTATGATTCTATGATTCTATGATTACATCTCACCTTAAAATGTTCCACTCCATATTTTATGTTGTTGCAACTGCAGAATTACACCTACCCCCTTCCCTGGTGGACTGCAAATGCCCTCTTTCATTGCCCAACGGGTAAATAGTCCACAGGACTAACATTCTTACCAGTGAAATGAAGGACAATATTATTTCAATCTTCCAAACCCTGAGCCACATACCTGCCCACGGATGGGACTTTAGTACTGACTCTTGCATTTTTTGATGAGTGCCTGGGGGTCAAGATGGTTAAAAAAGTAGCGCCATGTTTACCATATTTCACATATCAACTAAGTAGGTCTAGATATCACTCACTGACGCCAGAGGAAATGAAGAATAATTTCATCAATGTCAATGCCATTATAACATCATAAAATTGACATAAGTTAGGAAAAAACTGGGCCTACTGCACTGAGGTTCTTTCATCTCCTCTGCATGTTCTCTAATTTGTCATTACTAGAATAGTTGCTATCACTATCCTGATGAAAATATAAAAGAGAGACTTGCATGGCCCATAAACTCAATGAACCATTAAATAGGTGACAATAATCTTGATAGAAGTTTGGAATATTTAATTAGCACAAAAATGCACTTAGTGAGTGAGTTCAATTGCTACCACGGGTACTCCTCAAAATAATAGCTGAAAATTTTATGTGTCCATGAAATGCCTTAGAAGACATTTCAGAAAAGAAACAGACAATATTTCATGTATTAATTGAGGATCAGACATACCTGTAAGTGCCCAGTAATAAACATTTCCAAGGAAATTTAACCTAGGTCTCCTGGAATCCCAAAGGTGACTTCGTTACACATGAAGTCAAATCATTCACTGGCAACTTTTCAGTAGCAGAAGCTCATAAAGATACAACAGAAGAGCAAACACTTTGCCTTTTCAACAAAGCAGGGTCCCACCTAGCAGCAGCAGATTTTAAAAAGAATAAAAGGAAAAAGAAATCATTGGAGATTATATAGTAATTTCATTTAAGAAACTTTTTTCCAACTTTAAATTGCCTAACAGAAGGTCTCTGTTCATATAGATTCAGTACTCCATATAATTTTCAGTAGCAGGGAGCTGTTTATATACATTTTCTTCCCATGTGGCATTGCCTTCACTGGTTATGATTATAAAGACTCATGTACATCTAGATAAAGGAGTATAGAGTAGAAGTGTGTTTATCGTAGTTCTGTCTTTGGCACTTGTGCTGCCACTCTTGAAGATCACATACACTTTCTGGCATCCACAGCTGAGGTTGTGTCTGCATTAAAAACTAGTTCAGAGCAATCAGAGAGTCCAGGAGTCATCCCAGAGTTTCATCCAGGAGTCCATTTTGGGCTCTCTGATGTAGCTCACAATGCGAATCAAAGCAGTTAGGTAGGGATGATCAAGAGATTTGTTACAGAAGTACTTTGCTGATCTTAAAACAAAGAAACAAACGGAAAACAAAATAGATAAGGTGCTGAAAGAAATGTGTGTGTTTTGGATGGGGGGGGGGAGCAGGTTCGAGGATAGCTAATGAATGAACAAAGGATTGCAAAGCATTTCTGACAAAGAGTCTCAAGGAGCTGTTGGAGACAAGATAAAGCATTGACTTGATCTCAGTCAAAAACAAGTGGGTGTAAGTACTTTGTCAAGCACCAAATACTGTTACTTTGGCTGGAGATTGAAGCTAGACAGATTTAGACTAGAAACACGATACATGCATATATATATATATATACACACACACATATATGTATGTATGTATACGTATACATATATAAACCTGCTTTGCAGCAAAATTAAATTTTAAAGTGGAATAATGATTTTTATTCCAATTATACTTTTCATTGTCTTTTACTTTTCTGATTAATGTCTCTTCAGTTCCTTTCCATGATAACCGTGTGTCAACTTCAGTTGCTGGACTTGAAGCAAGGAAAGAATTCAAAGAAATCTTGTGACCTTGTGTATGCAAGTGAGCAAAACAGAGAATTGCAATGGGCTTTTTGCTATTAACTTCTATGGATCTGTCGTTCACTGGCTGCAAGTTGAAAGCTGATACCCCATACTTTGCAGTGACTGTTCTAGGACACCTCTACTAACAGATGTTTCTATTCTTGTCCAAACACCTTCCTTCAAAGTTCTGTTCTCACTGTGACCTTCATACCACGACTTTTTATCTTTATGGCAGTGTTTCCAGAGTAGTTTCATGGGGCAAAGCTGCTAAAATAATTTGTAGATAGGTCAGATAAATATTCATAAATGTTTGCCTGCTTGTCAGGAGCAGAACACACTGTCGAACTTCTTGATGATTTGTCACCTCTCTTGTTGCAATAGATACAACATCTGAGCAAAATCTTTTATTTCTGTCTTCTCCTTAGAACTATGCTGATCCTACAAATCCAAGGTAATTTCTATCACAAACTTTACTGTAAAGAGAGCTTCCTCACTGATCTTCTAACTTGACTGATTATTTTTTCCATAGACTATGCCTATTGAGAGGTTTTTCTCTCCTTTTTTCTCATATGCTTGTCAGTGTGCAACAGTCAATGAAAAGCTTTTTCCTGACATGTGGTGGTCCAGATGCTCACATCACTGCTTGACCTGTGGGTGTTCTTATCTTTGGAAATAAATTAGTTGCCACACTGACACTTATGCCACCTTCCTCACGAAGTTAGCAAAATCTCACATTGCCATAGGGAATGGGAGAGGACTGTTTCAGGGAGCCTCTTGTGTATCACAGCTAGCTCCCCAACAAGACTACTGGATGCTGTGGTGGCTTTCAGAGCTTGGTGGTTTCCATCTGTGTCTATTTGACCATGTTGAAGGTTGGCCTACCAAGATTTCACATTAATATCACCACACTTGGTTTCACTGAGGTTTGCTCAGATACTCATGGATCCTTGGATAAATGGGAAGAAGGGATAAAAATAAACATTTCTTTGATTTATACCAACAGAAATACTGCTAGAGAAACAACAGTCTGTTTTAGTTAAACCAGTTATACTTGCCTTGATGATTTATTAATCTGAGTTTACTTTTGTTCAAGGAAAATGTTTGACAGCATAGCTAAGTAAGCACAAGCATAGCAGACCTAGGTGTTGCTTTTCTTCATCACTGTAACACTGTGGGGCTATGTTCAGTTTCTCAGAGTCATGCTCCTCCACAGCCCTCCAGAAGGCACCTACACACCATGGATAAATCCTTTAGGAAAGAAGGGTTGAACGTCCAACACCGAAATGGTCTTGAATCTCTGCTAATGGCCATGAGATCTGGAGAAAGAAAAGGCCACACTTATTTTCTAACCAGGAACTACAGCTGTGGGAACAAACAGCATGCAATAAACACTTGAATTAAAGTTTGTGGGAGTTTTGTTATTGACTTTGAAGTAGGAAAGACTGAGGCCTTTACTATGGAAGCTGTGATTCCGTTTGTGGTTTTTTAATGGCTAAAATATCCCACGGTCAACTTGAGAGTAAGGATTTCATTTTTGGTCTTAAAAAGAAAGGCATGAAGGAGAATTCCATATTGTTGTGCAGTCTGGCTTTTATTTTGAAGGGCATTTAAAAAAATAAATAGTGTAACTTGTGTGAAGAGTGTTGTGTTTAGGAAAAAAAGTTCAAAAAATACCATGCATGATTGATCTCAAGTCTGCTTGCCGATCCAAAGACAACACAGCATGGCAGTCAAATATACATTTTATGGGCTTTTGTCTGTTTTGCAATAACAGTGGAAAGCATTCTTTAATTAAAATTTAAAACCGTAACTGATTAATTTTCTGTGTAAACAATCCCTGTAAACATGGAAAGTCAGCATTTTAAGGGCACAGCAGTATAAATTCTGCTTCCTCTCAGGCGCTCAAGGGAGAGATGGCGAGAAGGGAGGGGGAGTCCAGGAAGGGACCCGGGAGGGGGAAAAAGTTCAAGGCCTTGGTGTTCCGTACTCAGCGTACACCAGCTGCAGGATCTCGCCTGCTGCCCATTTCTCTGTGCAGGAATGTTGGCATAGGCTCCTCACTCTCTCCGGGATATGATTTATTCTTTCTCAGATGCCAGAGGCTGACTTTCAGAGCACCCATTCCCCCATGAAGCGAGGCTGTGGCGGAGAATCGTGCAGAGGGATGTGTGGCTCTTGCAAGATGGGGAGAATGCTCTTAATACATTCTCTGTGGCTATTTCAACTTCTAGTGGCAAGAGCGATAAAACGGAATTAACTGCAGCTCCTTTCTTACTTGTCCCAGCTTTCATTGACATTTTGTTATCTTCCATAGGGCGTTCATGGAAAGCTTGACAAATGTTAAAATCTAGGTTCTCAGAAATGAATACTTTTCAGAGGGATTTAGGTACTCACAGCATACGGACTTTAAGTCTCTGAATCCTATGAGTAAAGTCAACCTTGTCTCTCTCTGGGTGAGAAAAACAACGCAGTAGCTACAGGTAGGAGTGTGCAGATGAAGGCTGGAGTCTTCTATTGGTACTGCAGGATAATGGGGTTATCCTTTACAAAAAGATCTTGACACACAGAATAAGTGGAAGAGCTTCCACCAACAAAAGAAGCATTAGATCTGACACTTGGGATCCACTTTCCTACCGTCACAAAGTAAGGTAATACTTTATACAATCAGTTTAAGGCATATCTGTGGCCAATGGCTTCAGTGGTTCTGCTTTTGGAGTAAGATATCATTTTGAGTAAGCATTATAGCAATGAAACTATTCTGATATCTCAGAGGTTTTTTTTTTCACTGGTTTTTGTCTTTAGTTATAAAACAAAAGAATTCATGAACATGTGAATATTTTATCTGTTTCTTTGCTCAACTCTTGTTAAATGCGAGCACATCCAATACAATGATTCAAAAGGGTCAAGTAAAAGTTCTGTGGGTGAGATGAGTTGCGGGCACTCTATCTTTTACATAAGTATCTCCCCACCTTCTGTGTAAGCCTACAAAAATCAATAATGAGGTCTTATAAATTCTACTGCTGCTACTACTGCTTTGCCTGTGGACTTAGATGAATTCTAGCAATGATTTAAATTGTGTTGGTCTCCAAATACAAAGAAATAAAATATAAAATAAAATAAAATAATAATGAAAGCAAGATGTGAGGTTTAAATATGTCTCTGATAAGACTGAAAGGCTTTGCTGCCTCACATGAGAGTTATTTTATATAACATGTGAGCATTTGCCACCCTGGCCATCATGGGTCCCTTGTCTTAGCTGAATATGAAACAGATTTTACTCCACTTTTTTTCATTCTTTGTCATTTTGCAGAAACTAAAATGCAATTTTCCCCCTGATAACAGCCTTTCCTGTGTCTCTTCAGACAAGTGTCCCCAAGAGACAAATTCTTTCAGAAGTCCAGTGCTGTGAAACTTTCACAAGGATGTCTCCCACTGTTCTGGACTTGGAGAAAATCCTGCCATCTCACACAGCCCCTGCAGTTTCTTGGTGAAACGAATCCAAATAAAGTCAATGGTAAAACATCTGTTGGAGTTTTACCCAGCAACTTTAATGGAGCCAGGATGTCAGCCACTGAATTTTGGCACTCTGCAGTAGACACATTTTGGGATCTGAGATTCTCAAGACAGCTGGCCTCCAACCTTTCTGTCTGCACACTAGGAATAATTTTGGAATTTATCAGTTCTGTATCATAATTAGTTCATCCAGCCATAAAGCCCATTGGCATCCTTGCTTAACCATTTTTCTACCTACTTACGCATGACCATTTGCCTTCTTACTCCAATTGATTGTATCCTCACCAATGTGAGGCTGGATTTAAGAGAAGGACATACTGTGAATTAAATTTTTTAAAATTAATTTTTTATCAAATCATTTGCCTCTAGAATTTCTAAATCTTCTTCTGTTTACCACTGAAAAGAGATTGAAGTGAAACTCAGGAGACACAGGCAGAAGTCCCTTCTGGTAATAGAGAATAGAAATTATTCTCGATGTGTGCTAGGGAGTAGTTTAAAGTGTTCCACTGGCAATTTCTCACGGTCATGCTCCTGGCATTCCAACACGGAAGAAGAGCAAATGGGCCGGCAGAGGGTGGAAAACACTGGAAAATCCAAGGCAGAAGCGGTGTAACTCCTCAGGTTTGGCTCCTCCAGGCTGAAAGAGATTTACTGTAGCTGTTGCAAAGGCTGTTTGTTGAGGAGGAGAAGATTAAACAGGAGACTCTATTCAGAGCTAGTGGTCACTTAGAAGATCTTGGAAGCGCTCCTGAACAAGGACTCAGCCAAACGAAGCTCAAGCTGAGCCTCGAAAAGCCATCCCCATTCCACACAAAAGCACCAGGAGCTGTTCCCATCCCATATTCAATTCAGCATAAGTACTCCTTTAAATGCTAGTGAAAAGGAATATCAGCCAGGCACAAAAAAGGACAATTACGTTATAGTTTTGAACTATAAAGCCAATCTTTCTACATTGAAATGAAACCTGAAAGGCATAAGCAAGGGGGTAAGAGGAGGAGGGACGGGGAAAAGGGGGTGGGGGCAGGACTGAGATGAGAAAAAGACTTCAGAAGCTCCGGCATTTGCTCAAGAGCCCTTATGTCTCTGAATGGTGCTATTTCTCTCCTGCCACAAAGTTGTTTCCACCCCCAGCCCCCCTTCCTCTGGCAACGCGAACAAGATCATAAACGTCAGATGCAGTCTTGTCGCTTTAATGGTCTCATGGCTATGAATAAAAATGGCGCGGTAACAGATTTGTTAATTGACTTTATGTGCAACTGGCATACATTAGGCAGCTCCGTTAACACCGCTCACAAAGCTGGATGTGTTGCTGTTCTCTCCCACCGCCATCGAATTAAACTTTTAACAGTTGAGAGACCAGAGGGTTAAGCCTAGGAGGCTGGAGTGATATTTTCACTGCCTTTGATGACACACTAAAATACAGAACGTCTCATTTTGCAGCAGAACACTGAGTCTGCGAAGCCGATGTACATGTGGTTACTATTTGCAGAATTTGGCATTTTCTATGAATAGCATAAAACAGGCAGTGGATCAGCTGTCATGTTTTGACAGGGTTGTCCTTTTTTTCCGAATGCCATTCTTTTTTTTTCTTTTTTTCTTTTTTCCTTTTTTTTTCCTCCCCTTTATGCCACAAAACCACTTTTTTTCTTTTTTTTTTTCTTTTTTTCCAAAGCAATCTTTAAGATGATGAATATTATATTAAAGGTGCATTCTTTGACCAGAGGTCCAAAGGAACAAAAAAACCTTCTATCATGCGAGACTGTGAACTCCAGGGTAATGGGGAGAAGGGAATAATGTCTGTGCACATGGATTAGTATAAGGAATTTGGTCAAACATCAAGTTTTTAAAAGCAGATTGCACAAACGTCCATCAGGACTGATGTACACCTGAAAATCATCACGCAGTGACAGGAGTTGTTTGAGATGTGCCCTTAGGATCTCTATTTGAATCCTACAATTCTTTGATCTCCTTAGGGCTAATAGAATTAACTTGTCCCTTCCTTGCGATGAAGACTGAGAGTCTGTTTTTGAGACGCTGGTGTCTGTGAGATCTTACAACAAATATTTGAATATCTTCATTCTTATACATTGTTTCCAGAATGGTGAGATGTTTCATCCCACAGTTGTATCGCATCTGTGGACCTGGACTATAGTCTTAGTCATGTCTGAAGGAAAAAACAAAAGAAGATATCCTGAAATGAATTTAATATCAACACATATATCCAGTGCAAAAATCTCAGATGTGACCCGTCTAAAACTCTCGCTCCATGTAGGCATAAGCAGTGCATTTGATTGTTGATTTCTTTGCTGATATATTTTGGTAGAGTAGATCTGAAACGTGCATCTCTTGGTAAGAATCCAACAGGGTACAACTCCTTGCCCCTTGCAGGGCAAATGAGGTGGCTGGCTCCTGCCCTGCGCACACTGTGGACGTGGTGGAGTATCAGTGTTCACACCACACTGCACATCCATGGAAGAGTGGACAGGCTTTGCCAGCAGCCATGACATTTCATGTGACAGGCCAGTCGGTGCTAAAGCATGAGTGAGGGCTCCGGAAGAGCCAGGGGAGACTAAAGATGTAGATCTAAACAAGAGAGTTATTGCTTAAACTCTAAGCACTCTCGCTTCCATCTGTTCGCCCTCACCTCCTAGGCATCTCCTTCACCTTCACGCACCATAGAGGATGACTTGGCTCAATCTCTCTTTGAACAAGTTTGTATTTTAGGATGCCAAATTCAGACATTTGTTACGGTTATTGGCACCCTACCTCGCATCTACAGCTAAAGATTCCTTCCTCTACAGATATTTCACTTTTTCCTTACCCCCATTTTCTAAACAATACCAGATTTGCCCAAATTAAATCTCTCACTGTTCAGAGAAATTACTCTTGTGTTTTGACAGCCAACTATCATGTCAGATTTTCTCACGGGCTGGATAGTGAATATTTGACAATCAATGGGTTGACCAAAATGTGCTGCCCTCAGTAAAATCCCTCAGATCCATGGATTCTCTCTTAAGCTTCTGCTATCAGTCTCCTACAGTGGTTTCAAGAAGCAAAATCATTTAATGAGGTGAATGGTAAGAAAAATGTAAAAGGAAATAAATAGTCTGATTTGGAAAGACTGTCTTTGTGGATATAGCTCCATCCGTTGCAGGGCCAGAGCATCTTTATGCTTGAAAACCATTGTGTGACATATCTGCAACCAGGAGGCATGTGTCTGTGTTTCATTCCAACTCCTTCTTTTGCCCAACCATTTCTGATGCTTCCTTATCACCTTTCTCTCTCTTTTAAATTTTCTAGATAGCTTGTCTTGATAAAAGCACATTTCAGGTCAGACTCAGGCTGATCATGGAAGCTTTTAAACCTTCTTGCTGACCTGGAATTAGTAGATTCATGCAACTTTCCACCAAAACCAGTACACCATAAAATAAGTGTTTTACGCTACAGTGATATTGCTGGCAATGCATAAAATAAATGTCCTGCATGTGCAACACCATAACTTCTATATACAGATTTACTAGATGAATAGATATTGCTTCAATTGTACAGAGCCTAACAATGTAAGTTGTTTCGTAGTTGTTCTACTGCAGCAGTTACACCAATGGTCCATTGCTCAGAAAACTCAAAGTGCTGGATGGGATGCCACCCCTCCTATTTTTCTGACAGCATGGAAGAAGAACATATGGGTATATGCTTTTCTATTGGAATTTAAAGCTTTTGGAAGAGGTAATGGTTTTGCCTGGTTTTGATTTGGGTAAGAGGTCTAACCATGTTGTAATATATTCTTCCAACATTCTTCCAGAATGAAATATTTGGAAATTAGGGTGAGGTGGTTTTTTTTTTCTGCTTTTATTCTTTTCTTTTTTTTATTTCTTTTTTTCCTTTCTTTTTAAATTGAAAGTGCAGTTCATTCTGAATTTTTCTTTTTACATGTTGTATCATATCTTCAGTTGTGCAAATTTAAAATCTCAAATGATAACAAAATATCTTCTCTTGAACCAAAGTGTATTTTTCCATACACTAGTAACAAAGAACCAAAAAAGAACACAGAAAGCATGGTTTTATTGACAATCCAATGGAAATAAATCTGAAAAACTTCAACAGTCTTTAGTTTCCTTCTTCCACAAACCTATTTGGGCCATGAATCAAATCCTAAAAGTCTCCCTATTTACATTCTTTAATCCTAGCATACAGTTTAGAGAAAGGCCAAACCAAGAGATTTTTCTTCTGCTGCACTGTGCCTGCTTTGCTAGATGAAACTATCTATCTGCTGGCTTACTTCTTCAGCTGGAATTAGCCTTCCATGTATATACGGGTTACTAGAATTAAATAAAACAACTGAAAAAATAACTGAGTGATGGGAAACGGAGGTCCCCTTTGTATCCTATGTTCAGAAAAATAAAATCTGGATTTTTCCTTTCTTCTTGCAATGGGTAAAAGCTGTGTGTAAGAGACTGGTTGTGGTGTGAGGTCAGGGAGAGATCACATGTCCAATCAAGCAGAAGTTCTCCAGCCCTGAGCTGGGCTTAACTGGATTTTATATCATTCCTTTCCTGCATATTCAAGTTCTGCTTTCTTGATTCTGTACAAAGATCACTACCATTCCTTGTCCACAAAATGGACTCCCTATTTTTCTTCTTCTGTTTATTTTTTCCCCTTTCCTGCTTTGCTTGTGGGTTCAAGAGAAAGGAATGGGGTGGGAGGTGCGAGATGAAAAGGAGGGAGAGGAAAGGAGCCTGAGCGCGTGGGGGGACGCTGTGTCCTCCAGGGAGGCAGTTCCTGTCACGGATATTACAATGGCTGTCACTTGAGCGATCAAAAAAGAGGGAAACACTGCGGAAAGGATGAGTTTCCACAGCTGTGAAGGGCTGCTAATGACACCGCCACATGTACCCCCGCCGCCACGCTCCTTCCCTCGCCTGTGTCACTCTCCATGTGAGGAGCACAGCAGAAGTCCCCGCGCAAATTGGCACAAGTGGCACTGCAGGCACAGGGGGGTCAGAACCAGGCCAAGGCCACCCCCACCCCAGCGGCAGGGACTTTCATCCTCTGTACTTTTTGCTTCTGCATGGCAATTATTCTTTTTAACAACAGAATATTTGGGAAAGGAACAAGTATTGCTGCAGAAAAAAAAAAAAGTGTTTATGAATAATGGAACATTTCAAATCCATCTGGTTTCTGAGACATTTTTTAGTTTCTTGCTACAGCCAATTATATAGCATGCTTGAGTGATAACTGGTTTTATCCTCAGGCTCATTCTGCACACTAATTTCTACACTGATAGTTGCCACCAACCTCTGAGGTTAGTAGCCATATGGTAGTCCAATATGGCACTTAATACTACACTTGTTATACAGTAGGCAGTATTCCGGCAATCATAAATCCACATTGTAGTAGGCACTGTAAAAAAGCTGTGAGTCCTTTTCTGAGTTTTGGCAGTGATGGCTATTTTTAATTTAATTTCAAGGACATTATAGAATCATTTGCAACTCTTTTTTATTTTTTTCTTCTCTTTTTTATTGCTGATGAAAGTCAAATTGCTGGCACCAATCCTTCCTGTAAATGGCAAAGACAGTGGAGAGCGATAGTTCTTTTCCTAGCAGAGGATCTCCTGATACCAATGCTTCTGTCAAATTGATCCCATCCAGTAGGAATTGGAAAGCCTCCTCTAAATTGTGCTCTGTGTTGCTAAACAAATGCCAGTCACTAGAAATAGCAAAGTGGCATTTTGTGGGCTACCCATCTTGCAAAATAATAACCACTCTTAGAATTAATTCAAGGATTTTATCAGAATATTCTCCTCTGATGAGCTAAACTACAGGCTTGTTAGGGCAAGGTCGGTCATTATTGTACCTATCACAAACATCAGTGGCACAGGAAGATAAACAGTCATCAATGTAAATGCAAATCCTTCCCAGTCTGGAAAGGGAATGTAGGTTTGCAGGCTCCCATACCTCTACAAGCATTAAGTCAAAGACTTTCACAGGGAAAAGGGTAAATACTCACATGCAAATGTACAGGAAATTGCATAGCAAACAAATCCATCCTTTCATCAACCTATTCTCATTTCAGCACCATATTTCCTATGAGGTTGAAAAATCTGCTGCATGAGAGCATATGTTTCTTCAAAATTCATTTCAGATGTAACTTTTTTTAGGCTTCACCTCCTCTTCATGCTTTCCTTCCATAAATTGCTTTTCAGGACTGTTGTTTTTCCTATTTATTTGCTCAGCAGTCACTGAGATCTACCTGTTTCAAAGAGGGCTTTTTACGAAATGAATGGAATAATACAAAAGCTAGACTGGCATAAGAAATAATAAATTAATTATTTTCACCTCTATTAAAATAAAAAAAAGAAGAAGAGTTGCCTTGTATTTAGACTTCCCAAATCTAGCATTTTTTCTTTTTTTCCCTGGTGTTTCAAGCAATTAATCAGTAAGTAAAACTTCTAAGGAAGCTTTATGGTGCATGGACAGCTATCTGCTACAGAGGAACAGCCAGCCTGCATGAAGCTCAGATGGAGGAGGAAGAATAAATAGACTCTAAATCTTGTATGTGACAGGCAAGTTGACTGAGGGATTTAGGGAAATTGATATGATGGTTAGGAACAACTTGATCCAATGGCCTGAAAGGAGATGGAGAATTAACTGTCTCTTATCCCAGATCAAGTCTGAAAACAGAGGAGGAGCGCTCAGAAAAGCTACAGAGTAGACATGATTTCTCCATATAATAACACCATGTTATCTTTACTGCTAGCTAAAACCATGGAGTCATTACAGAACTAAGTAATGTAGCTAGCAAGTTAAGACTGTATTAACAGGAAGAAAGGGGATCTTAAGGGATAAGGAGAATTATCACGTCTTCATATGATTTGAGTTTGGCTATCTGAGGTTGAAGAGCTTGTTATCAGAAGTCCTGAGCTTCTTTTCACATGAAATGTATAGTGCAATCTTGAATTGGAAAGTAGTCATAGACTGTTTCCATAAAAAATAGGAAATAATAAATAGGAAAAAGAAATAAAGCAACCCTTGTTGGCATGTTTGCTTAGCTTTTATGAATATCACAGCTCCATTTGTATCTTTCTGTACCACTTTTCTTATCATACGTACTAGATACTCCACTAACAATTTGCAAGAATCTGAATTTGTAATATAGACTCCTTGGTCTTTATCCAAACATAGAAGTCTGCAAGTTATCTAACAGCAAAAGTCCACAAATAGATATGTATTTTGGCTGTGAAAACAGTTCTTAACCTTGCGAATTCAAGCCGCTTATTTCCAGAGTTACAAGAAGAGAAGCAGACAAATGAGAAATGTAGTCTCTTTCTCCAGTAAAATTATTGATCTCAACAAAGATGTTGGGTAAATCATAGGACTCCTTCAGACAGAAGGCTTTGCTCTTCTTGTCTGAGAGCATCCATCTTTGAACAAACTGATTTTTAATTTGGTCTTTGCGAAACTTGTGCTGATAGTTTGTCTGGGTTCTTGTGCCTGTATTTAAGTAAGGTGTTGGAAAAGAGAGCTCAGATTTTATTATTATTATTATTAATATATTTTCAAAACAGGAAAGTCATCCCTGGGCTCATCAATGTGGATGTTTACCAACAAGCCTTTCCCATAATTAGCTCATTCCACCTACAAACTTAATTGGTAAAAAGCCATCCAGAAAGAGTGTGTATACCAAGGTCTTTCATACTAACAGATGCCAAATGCTCTAGAATCACTATTGCAGCACATTTACAAGTGTAAACAAGCTTTTAGGAAAAGCTTTTGCAAAGTTTGGGACTTGGCAGCATTGCATGTGCCTCACCATTTCCTTTTCTTGCTAGCTGAGAGGGTGAAAAATGCAGATATTTTTAAAGCTGTACTCTGTTTATATATATAAATATATATATATATACACTTAAATATATATATCTCAAATAGTACTCTTTTCTTGGCCACGAAGTGTCACAGAATGTTTTTTTCTTAAATGCAAATTCCCCCAGTAGTGACTTCTGTGATCTGTTTGTTTAATAAGTCGTCAGTCAAGTTGCCCATATCCAAATCTGAAGACAACTTGAATGGACGGGCAGCTGAAATATTCCCCCAGGAAGCCAGGACCTGCAGCACCATCTCACTAGGAAGAGCCTCTGCTCCAGCTGACACAAGGAGGAAAGTCAAAAAAGGCACAAAGAATCTGAGTGAATGCATTTGAAAGCCAAAAAAAAAAAAAAAAAGAGAGAGAGAGGAAAAAACAAGAGATATTGATAGAAAACAGTTTTCAGTATTCACCAGCTCTCCTCATCATGCCAGTCCAGGGCTTTGGAATAGACCCAGTGGAGGGCAGCCTCCTATCCACATTTCTGACAGACGGGGCATGATGCTCACCTTTCCTGCCATCTAGCTTGTGCTTTGACAATTCAGTATGGAAACTCTAGCAAATGTATGCAGAGCGCGAAGATCCCCGGCTCCTGTTCTCCTCTCGAGGAAGTTAGCCAGGCATTGCAGAAATGTGATGCGTGAATAACACAGAGTCTAAGCAGAAAATGAGTATGTTTTAAACAAGTCCACTGGAAAAGAATTAGCAGTGAATCTGAAAAGAGCCATATGCCAATAAGGGGGAAAGTGACTCAAAGTGACACGTTGTAATAATATAATTGAGTTAGGATTAAATTGCAGAAGGATAAAAGCAAGGACAGAGCTAAAAAGGTAGAGACTGCGACATGTGCTGCCTTGTTAAGTGGGAGATGGTCAACAGGAGGGGCTTCTCTTGCCGTTTTCCTTTCATTTATAATTAGGCAGTGAAAGTACCAGGGGCATGTCAAGCCATTTGAGAGTTTAAATAAAACAGCACTTCTCTGAACCATCATGGCTCAGTTTCTGCATCTCCCCATCCCCCATGACTCCTTGGAGGCAGTGGGAGTCTACAGCTATCTCCTCCTGTGGGAAACCCTCCCTGGCAGACAGCATCCGGACCTTCTCTGTCTCCCACCCTCAATCTTTATTGTTAAGGGAAAGGGGGAGGTGGGAAGGGTGTGAGGCACCCTGAAGAAATCCCCTGTTTATTTAAGAGTTTTTGCAGGCAGGGGTGTGGGGGAGGGTGCCTCTTTTCCTCCTCTGAATTCTCCTCTATTAATATATTCCATTTAAATTGCTCACGGCACCATGTACTAATTAGGACTAGAATGACAGTTTGAGGAGAACAACTGAACCCACTTGAACTCTTGGAGTTCAGAGTTCATGCACATATGGGAAAAACATCTTCCCATTTATTTCTGCAAATACGCTGCACATATCATGGAAAACATAGGTGATATGGACAGAGCTGATCCCAATGGCTCCTGGAGATGCTTCAGATTCCAGCCAAAGAGATGTAAAATACTCATTTAAAGAAAACTCATACTGAATTGGTTCCACTGATGATCACACACAGAGTTGCACTGATTTAAATGAAAGAGTTAATTTGATACCAATTCAGACATACTAGAACAAAAGCACAATGAATGTCCTAAAGAATGTAAAGGCAGGCATATTCCAGTCCAGTATGCCAGTGAAGAATAGTTTCCAGTCAGACTAAAACAAGAAAACTGCACAGAGCTACATGGAGCTGTGCACCAAATAAATGAAACCAGGACATGTTTGAGTGAAGGCAAGGCCCTGTGTTAGCTAATTTCAGACTAGACACCTCAGCACTTACCTTCAGTCAAAAGTCAGTGTTTTTTTGCAATGTTCATGTAATAATAGCAATACTTAGTGATTGTAAGCATATATCTTACAGCATTTTAGTCAGGTGTGTGAATTGTACTAGGCGCACACATTGATTTAACTTCCCAAAATCAATTTTCTTATTTTGATGACTTTTATTTTGTCCATTTAAAACTACACTTCAGATGCTGGCTTTGAGCCACTTCCATCCCCATCGTAGAGCTTCCAAATATTGACTTGTACCAGCTTAATGAAATTGATTTTGACTTCTCACCTTTTATTATTTTGGCGGGAGGTTGTGTGCAGACCAACTCTATAATGAAACTGGATGATTTACTCAATACCACACAGCAAATCACTGCCACAGCTGGAGACAAGAACAGGTTTCCACAGAGGCCCACCATACAAGTTTGACTACAGGTTCTGAAAAGAAGCATGCTTGGATTGTCTGTAAACTCTGGTTTAGGTACTGGTTTCTCCCTGATCTCTTAAGGAGAGGTTTCTGTAAGAGTGACTTGGCTGAAATGTCTGTTCCTCATCTGTTCCATTCCATTCCATTCCATTCCATTCCATTCCATTCCATTCCATTCCATTCCATTCCATTCCATTCCACTCTATTCTATTCTACTCTTCTCTACTCTACAATTCCATTCTATTTCTTGCAGTGACCTTATTGCTAAACTATCTGTACATGACACTACAAGGAAATTAGTTGCTGTCTGTCATGTGGTTCATTTGCTTTCCTTTACTCCGACATTCTCTCAGCCTGAGAAGAATTTAGGAATCATAGAATCATAGAATCATAGAATCATAGAATCATAGAATGGCCTGGTTTGAAAAGGATCTCAAGGTGCAGGGTCGCCAACCACTAGGCCAGGCTGCCCAGAGAATGGTTTGGTGGAAGTATGTGGCAGGTCTTCAGAGACACAAGGGATTCAAAGCCAATCAATGCATCTATAAATCCTTGTAAAGCTCAGATTCTGGATACCTGGTTAGCCTTTCATTATGTGTTGACCCAGCAAATGAGGCTGGGGTATTCCTGAGACACTCTTCATTTTTCATTGTGCTGCACTCTGTGTAATTTCTCCATAGCATGCATGAATTAAAAATGGTGTATTTTAAACATTGATCTACTTTGTTTGGATAGCTTTACAAATGGACATTTGCGTAGGTGTCTTAAACATAGACTGGATAGCCAGACATACATGAATGTGATCATACAGAGACCATCTATGCTGACCATTTCAAGAGTACTCCTCTCACCATTTCAGTCCATTTTAACTGTTTTTTATCTCCCAAAGGAGACTGCAATGTAGCATAAGTACTTTGTGGTCAGAGTTCCGCAAAGTCCTCCATGAAAAGCTACCGTTCTTCAGGTATTAACAGTTGAGGGCAACTGTTTTGCTTTCTGGAGGATGGAAGAAGTAAACTGTTAAGGACTTCAGGCAATATATATATAATGACTGACAGCCAAAATATAGAGACATAAAGAAATGGATGACAGGGCTAATGCAGTTCTGCACATCTCCATCACACAGTTCAGACACAGGCATTTTTCTTTTTCAGCCTCTGTGTTTTAAAACAAACCGGATTGGGCCATTGCTGCCTGTAGATTATGGCCCTCGAAGTGATAAACATGCTGTTCCATTGCTATTTGCCCCATGAGATAAACATTTCTGATGGATTTTTCTGACAAAACTGAGAAACCTAATAATCGCAACGTCAGAAAAAAAGTGAAAACTGATTCAGCTTGATCCCCAAAGGACAGGAGAGGGAAAACAGCAATAGGAGATACAGTTCTGTAAGACTGAACTTGTCAAAGCTCTTTTAGACTGCTTTGAATAAGCACATTGACTTGGTATTATAAATAAAGGCATCAGATGGTAATTTGCATGGATTAGGATTGTTAACGTTTATCAATTGCTGGGTTTTAAAGAACTCCCAAATTCTTGATAGGAGTATCTCTTTGTAGTGAAAGATTCATAGTGGGAGTGAAAAAAAAAATCTGATGAATTTAAAGCTACAGATGAGAGAAAGCAAAGCCATCCAGATCTAAACTGAGATACCATTAGTGGTTCCCATAAATCAAATCATGTTTATAGCAGGGATACAGTTGAATTACCATCTGGACTTTTTAACCTCGACATTTATTTCCGAACCCTCCTCCAATATTGAAAGTAAACTTAACCCTTCCTTTCATCTTCAGGGCTTTGACCCAGTGCCAGTTCTTATTTTGAAGGAATGATCTGATTTTTGATGGGGACAGAATGTCACACGTGGCTTGAGGTTGGAAGGACTGGGAGTTTCTTGCAGAAGACAAAGTCATAAAAGAAATAAAATACACCCATTCTTAAATGAGATCAGCTGAATAGAGGGTCAGTGGGAATGAAGTCAGAGGGAGGATAAAGAAAGGAGGGTTCATTTTAATTCAGGTAGAGGATGCAGATGGGGTCCAAGGACAATGTGGTTAAACACATAACAGTCAAAGGGAACTTATATTCTCTCAGGATCAGTGGGATTATCAGGAGGGTAGATAGGTGATGAAGATCATGCTAATAACAAAACAGTCAGACGCCTACTACTGTACAAATAAGAACTTTAACCCTTTACTGGTCAAACAAGTCAAGCTCCCATCACACAATTTTTAAAGTCTCAAAAAAGAAAACCACCCAGATATTTGGATCTTGTTTTCTCTTTGTCTTTTTTTCCTTTCACTCTGTGGCTGAACTTCCTGATTTGGTCAAAGAGCTGCCAAAGTAGTTAGTAAAGGATATTGTCATGCAATTTCCAGCTCAAACTGGAAGAATCACAAGGAGAAATCACAGGAGAGGCCCCTTCTGCCGATCTCACTGCTGTGAGCAACTGGACAGACCAGGGTTTGTTCACAGGCAACCTAGAGATACTTTGAGGGTTGCACTTTCCCATGTCACAGTTCCAACGTTTTTCTTTCTTCCTTCTATTTGTGCCCACAGTGGCACAGGGATCGCAGAACCTGGCCAGTAGTGCTCTGGTTCCTCGGGCTTCTGGCATCCATGTATGCTTCTTGTGCATCTCTGTAACATAGGGAGACAGCATTTCCACACATCACAGAGTGCTTGAAAGGAGAAGTGTATTAACTTAGACATCATCCAGTAACGGTAACAGTGCTTACATAAACATACATCCCGACAGCAAGAGGCATGCTAGTAAAATGACACTGCATGAGTGTATGGCCATGATATGCGTGTCTGGTGCTAAGCAAGATGACCAGAGAGTCTCTAAGTGGCCTAGAGGGTGAATACGGATGGGGCAACTCATCCTACTGTCCTGCCACTTAACAAGGTGAGCTCTCTGGGCATCCCACCTGGTCATCTTATCCTTCAATAGGGAACGAGAGGCTTTCTTTTGAAAGCTAGCTTCCCCGAAAAAAAAAAAAAAAAAAAAAAAACAACATCTTCCACCTCCCTTCCAAAGTTGTTTCCGTAAACGTCTTTGGTGTCATGCATTTCAATGTGAGCTGAAGGTTTTTGCTCTGTCCTTATTAGAGACAACCTCATATTTCGCACCCAGCCTGGTGCCAGGATCTTCTTAGACTATTGGCGACATTACTGCCATTTCCTATCTCTCTCCTTCCTGAATTTACCTAACCCAGAGCTCCGGCCTTTTGCTGGAATGATTTTCTGCCTTCCGGCCCTCTGTGCCGTGTGTCACATTATGTGCAAAAGGTCGCAACCCACTTCCCCTGACTTTAGACACAGGATGAGGAAATGAAGAGGAGTGAAGTTACTGATTTCATTCTGGAGGTCAGGGTGGGTCTTCTTGGGGTAGGAGTGGACTCTGAAGAGCAAATGTTGCCATTTGTTATCCATATTTTATCAAACAAACAAAACCCCCCAGCAATTACTCATGCTGCTGAATCGGAAATATTTCTCAAAACAGCTGACAAATAGAACAGAAGGACAACGGGTGGACAGTGAGGAGGGATGATATATATACACCCATGTATATATAGCACAGACACAGGCATCCAGTTTTTTAGAAACAAAGTGAAGACGTGCGGAGGAATCCTAGGATCAGCTCCGAGCCACCCGAAGGGCAGGCAGGCTGCCTTGCTTGCTCGGTAATTCTCTTTTAGTGTTGCACAGTCTAATTATGTGCTAACCCACATCCAAAAACTGTAACGTCAAAAGGGTAAGTGTCTGAAATAGTGCCAGGAGAATGTTTTCCAGCACAGGGGAATCCCAAACTTTGCCCAGTACAGGACTGCGCTGGCTCCAAGCCAGTAGCCTGAGGGCACACTGAAAGCACATGCAGAAGAAAACTTCTTTGCCACCCTCCTCTCCTATTAGAGTATGAATATATGTATCCCCACGTGTGCTGCTAGGACATAATCCAAGTGGCCTTCTTGTGAGTAGGGATGGGATACTTCAGCCGGGGTCTGGTGAGGGCAGCTGCCCCATGCAAAGGATCAGGTGCCACCATGTAGAATGCAATGGGAAACATGTGCATCTCCTGATGATCTGGGGAGCAGCAAGGGTGCATTTTGTCTTCGTGGGTGGTTTGGAGTATCCTCCTCCCCCGCTGCCTATCAGCCACCAGACCAGCAGCTTCATGCCCCTTGAACAAGTCCAGTGGTGGCTCATGAATGCACGTCCTGCTCCAAACCTGCACGATTCCTCCCCCAATCTGTAGAACTATTCCTGAACTGGAGGGGGAGCAAAAACAAAGAAAAAAAAAAGCAAACAAACTGAAAGGCAAAAAGCCCAAAGCACTTCCTTTCTGCAGACTGTTGGTCGTACCTAGAGCTGTGGCTGGTTTATGTATGCATTCAGAGTAAGTTCTCTGAGGAGTATCCTGCAGTCATTTCTCAGCGAGTGTGAACAAACTCATTAACAGCTCCTTTACTGGAATGATAAGTTGTTTCTTAATGAAGGGAAAAATAAATACCCTCACTAACCCAGGCACCATCACTAGAAGTCACACATCATTCTTAAAGACTCCTTATTTTCCACCAGAGACATTTGTGCACAGCCTTTAAACAAAATGAGAGCTTGCTTCTCCTTCTTAGTCGCTCTTTTAGGTGCTCAAATTGCACAGCATTTTTAAGATGTTTTTCAGAGTTTTACCCCAGATATGAGCAGCTTAGGTACAATAAAATAAAAAATAATGATCTGAATCTTTACCCGTTTTGAGAAGGGAAGGTTTGTAGCACTTAAAACAGGGGACCAGGACCCAAGAGACTGGGGATCTATTCCAAGAGCTGCGAATGACCTGCTATGTAGTTTCACTTGTAGAGAAGTCACTTAAGCTCTTTGTGTTTCAGTGTGCCCATTTGTGAAATGGAGATAATAATGCCAAGCTCACAAGGGGGCTGTAAAGGTTAATTAAATAGAGTTTTTAGGTGATTTTCCTTCTTTGGATGAAAAGTGTGACAGAAGTATTGTTTATTAATGGAGCCAGTGCAAAACCGACAATTCTGAAGATTTTCAGCACAGAAGTGCACAGTGATTTTTGAGCACAGAAAAATGAGCACACTGAAACTTCATTTTGTGATTGCCACTTTTATCAAGGAAAATTGCTTCAGTTTGACTCTCAAAAACATGGGAGTATTTTGCATTTGTTTCTCCCTTTTTCTTTTTAACTATATGATGATAAAGGCACAGGTAACAAGACTGATTAGCTGTCAACGACAGTGAAAAAAGTCAATTTATATAATATTTCAGATGCTTTACAAGCTCACATGCTTCAGGACATAAAACTAAATTTTGAGTGTCAGGAGGAGGCATTGCAGGACGTCAGATTCAACTGTTTGCTCATACTTTATAGGGCTTGTTGCTGGCCATTTTCAAATGCAGATACTTGGTGACTTTCATCCAGCCTCATGTTTCTACCTCCAAGTTTCTCTACAAAAATAAGTGATAATACATGCAGGGAAATCTTATCCTTTTTCACTTTTCACTGCAAACTGCCCTGACCCAGACGTCAAGCAGCGTGACTGCACAATTTGCTGCAGGTTGGCACAGCAGCACTCTGCAGGGCTGGGGCAGACCCACACATGTGGGGAAGTGGGATGTGTGCTGCACTCTCACCCTGATGCGCGTGGACGTGGGAACCGGTGTTACACCTCTTTCCAACACAGAGCCATATGCTTTGCAGAGACCAGACCTGCTCCTGTCCCTCGCTCATGTCACTGGTGGGAGTTTTCACCTTCATGTCATGTGCGTGAACATGGTGGATTATTTTTATTTTTATTTTCATTACTGTTGGAGCCTTTGCATCACTCTTCTGTAAAGGAATGCCCCAAGAAATTACAGGATAATAAGAGAAGAATTATAGGTCCAGCTCCTCTGAAAGTTGCTTACACTGGAGCTTGAGTTTGGGCTGAAGATTTACATGCTTTCCCTCTCTTGCTGAACAAGGTGACCTACCCTATAACCACAGAAATTTCAAATGAATAAGAGCTATTAAGTTATCTTGTCCACCTGCCCCCTCTGGCACAAGATTGAGAGGGTGACATGGTTTCTGGCAGTGGGCAGCGCACAAGCCATGACAGAGGCTGCACACAAATATGAATCATGTTGTACTTAAAAAGCCCAAATGAGTTTACTCTGGGCTCTCCACCCTTCTTTGTTGCTGGTGGGAATGGGGCCCTGGAACTTAAGCAGTTTGACAAAACAGAGATTGAATCAATCCCTGAAAGCAATAGATTTAACCCTGTGAACTCCTCAGATGCTCTATTGACTGTTGGTGCTTCTTGTGCTGGTTTTGCCACTGAGAGATTCCCCTAGGATGCTGCTTTTAAGAAAAACATATATAAAAAACTACCTGCTGTGTAAATCTAAAATCAGTTAGAGGTTTCCCAAGTAAAGCTTGTGGGATGGCTGCCTGAGCCTCAGATGAGAAAGCAGTTCACTGCAGATTGGAGTGTCCTGTAAATGGAAAAGAGAACCTGGAAAGACAAAGAAAAACAAGTATTTTCAATAGCATGGAGGGAAGTGGCATTTTGATTTTTTCCAGCTACATAAAGACTCCTACTCACTCTTCCCCATCTCTTTCCAACCCCGATGTGCCTGCATATACCTGGAAATATTCACTTGGTATTAAAGGCAGAGATTTGTTCAGGCTGCATTAAAAAACAGCAACAACAGAAACACTTGTCATAAGCTACAGGCTCTCTGACAAACTCTTACAAAGCTAATTCGCATGCAAACAGTCTATGTCAATTACCCACTATCATGGGAACTTCCTTACCTCAGACATCTGATAGTACTTTGGAGGTCACAGAGAAAAGAGGGTCCTCTACTAAACCTGGACCAAAGCTGGAAGAGATTTTCAAAGTGAAGGCCATAGAATTTGTTGCAAGAGTTGTGATGACTTTGTTGCATGGGTACCATTGGCAAGTAAAACTCCTTAGTATACACTGAAGATCTGCATATTCAGGGAGTGTTTTGAGGAAAAGATTCACAAACATCCTATCTCCTGGAACAGTCAAAAATGTCTCTCATTGCTTTCTCATATACTGGCCAGAAGCTTGGCTTTTTTTTGAGATTGTTCATTTTGAAGCTGTCCATCTTTTCCTGAACTGTCACAGACAAATATTCATGTACAGTTTGAGAAAATGACTATCTTCACTCAGCGTTTGTCCCCAGAAATATCTTCAGTAACAATTACTGGATAATGCATCTGAAATCTTTGCCTAAAACAAATGTGGCAGGATCAGGATTGCACACATGGTTCCTGAGCATTCATCTTTTATCTCTAGTTCCTAAACACAACGGGCAATGAAAATTTTTGCTGTGAATACTGCTGCCCTTTCTGTGCTAGTGTGGCTGTTCTCCTGCTTCAGTTATGTCAGTGACACCTACGGGCTTCAGCTCAGTGTTCAATGATTGTTTGGGGGGCAAAAAATGACCCATTCCTGGAGGTATTATTCCCCATCCCTTGAGGCATTCAAGGCCATGATGGATGGGGTCTGGGGAAGCCTGATTTGGTGGGTGTCAACCAGCTCATGGCAGAGGGTTGTAACTGAATGGGCTTTAACATCCCTTCCAACCCAAGTCATTCTGTAATTATGACTCTGTGAAACAGCAGCAACAAGAAAACCCACAACCAACAAACCTGGTGCATTTGCTGGACTTAAGGAGAGTGGCACAGACCTAAGCAGTTTGCATGGGCGAGGTAAAAATTTTGGCTGCCTTGCATATACATCAGGGCATGTGGGTGCATGTAGATATGTATTACTGTGAACGTCTTCTGTGTTTCTAAAGAGCAGTTTATAGAGTTGCTGACAAGATTTGCTCTCAGCCGCGATCTGCAGAGTGTCAGCTGGGAGACCATCTTCCTTTGGAAATGAAACAGAACAAAATAAATGCATTTGGTCATTTCACTACATTCGGAGATGTAAAACAGGTTTCCCCAGCGAGAGGGAGAAGCTGTGCTCATTTCAGCAGCAAAGACTTAAAGAAAACAGCTATCAGTCTTAGTGAGGTTTGAGCACAGCGCTTATTAATCTGAATTTATATTTCCTACATTGAAATGGGAGGTTTTCAAAGTGAAATGAATTAACGTGAGTTGACAGTCGCCGTGCTTACAGACCTTCAACAAGCTGTGTACAAGGGAAATAGTTTCCTTACCAGTCTTTGACATTCTCTGCTCAGAAGATTTTTTATTTTAACCCCAGTCCTAATTGCCCTTCAGTATCAAAATTAATTGTGTTTTCTGCTAAAAGGCCAGTGTAGTTTAAGGTTACTCCAGGGTCCCAGCAGCCGATGCATCTTCTGTAAATGGCTTGATTGCCGTCTGTGGAGAGGAGTGCTGGGAGAGATTTGCTTGACCGAGGCTATACATTACAGTCCAATTAGTGTGAAGATCACTACATGAGTCTTTAACTTTATCTAGTAACTGTCGGCATCTCTAATGCTGGGAGTTGGGGAAGAAAGAGGGATGCAGAGCCCACCTGGGCAGCTTTGCTAGCTCCCCTCCAGCTGCCTTGCAGGCAGCAGAGGGAGCAATCCAAAGGTGGAAATATCTGATCAGCTGCAGAAATAAAAATATCCCTCTTTTCTCCTTTATTTCCTTGCATATTATCATATGGTTATATGGCTGTTGGGGCTTTTTGTTGGGTTGGTTTGGGTTGTTTTTTTTTTGTTTGTTTGTTTGTTTTTGTTTGTTTCTTTGTTTTTGTTTTTAACTCTGCTAATCTGAAGTATGAATTCATTTAATCTAACCTGAGGCAGTGGACCAAATTTCACAGGAGCCTGCTAGTCCTGGGTCCTCTGGGCTAATGGATAAGGATGAATACATTCAGAAAATGAATGAAATTCCCATTATGAAATTCAGAGCTGATTTTCCCATTGGCACTGTCTGTCTGTCCTAGAGCCAAGGCTCCAGATTCATTTAAGTATCCCAAAGTGAGCGAGAGTTAGACTTGTAGTGCAAGTAATTGCCTGTAAAACAGAAATTACTCCCTTTTTGATCTTCAGGGATGAGGACAGGCTGTGATTTACAAGTATAATAATAACAGAGAATGGTCATCAACTGAAAACATCTCCATCTAGTCTTGAAGGAATAGCGGCCTTCTAGCCCACACCCTGTGCAAGCACCAATGCATAAATGCCTTCAGAAATGAGTTAAAATTGTTTCATCACTACTGTTATGCTCATACGAATTTAATCCATGATTTTACATTACATTATCACAGTTTCTGCATTGTCATGAATGGTCATCACAAAAATTTTGATGAAACACCAGGTTCTGCCTTATCAGCCAGAGTACCTAAGGCTCAAGCATTTAGGATGGGTTTTTAGGTGGTCTGTGCTCCAAGACATTAGGCTTTTTGTCTGAAGTATCTGGCTTTCATGTCTTCCAAAATGTCTTCTAAAAGTAGCTGGAACAACAAGTATTAAACAAGACTTTTAAGAAAAGTTGAACAAGTTTGAGAGCTCATGAGAAATAGAATGCAAAGTCCCTGACGCTATTCACATCTCCACCCTTTATTTTTCAGCTAATTTTAATGCTTAATGTCTTCAATTCTGAGTCAGTCTCCAAACCAGGAAATGAAGAGGCAGCTGCAAAAGTGGGAAAAACATGGGGAGAAAAACTTGTTATTTGACACCATCTCACAGAAGTTCCAAAATGATGAACTCTCTGTAACAACTCCATATCTCATTACGATCTCATTTGACACTGGAGTAATTATGATTAAAACCAAAAAACAATCCACCTCAGTATTTCAGCATTTGGGAGATCACATGGCACCATGATGTGCTAGACAGCACACCCCTTCTTTAATCTATTTTTTGCTTTGTGACAGATATTACTGACATTAATGCAGTTATGGCACCCATCACACTAATTCTCTGCTGTTCTCATTTCTGTGCACTACAGAAGCGGTTATCTTATCCTTCACTATCTGAGACATAGCTATAGACCTCAAACATTATTTTTTGTCCTGTTTTACCTGCTGGATTCACATACTTAGGATTCCATACACCACTTTTTTCTACATGGTTCACCACAGACCTTGCATCAACGTGCTGTGTTGTGTTCGCACAACTCAGAGATAACAGAGTCTCTTTTAGATGCATTTTAGATTAAATAAGGCTGGTAATGGGATGAGAGCTGAGTCTCATTCTCTGCTCTTCTAAAGATTGTTTAGAACTGAAACTCCTCTTCAGCTGGCTCAAGCAGCCTAGCCATACTGAAGAGCAGGTGTTTTGTTTATTTTACCAGTTGTTAACAAAATTGTGGATGATTCAAAGCAGAAGCAACTAACCTTTACCTTACCAGAACTTATTAAATTGAATATTCAAGAAGAAATAATACAGCATCATGTAGTTATCCAGTAGGGTTTCCTTCCAGAAAATACAGTATAAATTAAAAATATATCTATTTGGGAGAGAGGTAACAGAAAATAATGAGGTGGCTAACACACCTGTCAGACATATACGAATAGTGGCTAAACTCTGTGGTATTCAAACCAGCAGCACATAAATTCCTGTTATTTGTGTTTCCCACCTAGCATCCCACACAACAACTAAGCGAAGAGAATAATAACTACCACAGAGGATCGCAAAGAACCATGTTTAAAATAAATATTAAAAAGCTTTCCAAAGGGCCAAGGTGAACAGAAATGTAGGGTGGTGAAAAAAAACTTCCCTGTCTGTAAGGTCCTTGTGAATGGGTCATAAATTTCCTTTTAGGAAAATCCTGACCAGCTACTCTCAGACACAGGACGCTGGTGCTTGAGGCCTTTAGTCTAATCTCCTATGCGATGAGAACACAAATAATAATTAAAAATTGCTATAATATAAAACTTATTTGTGTCTACAGCATTTCCAGCCTCTCTGTCTTAATAGCTTGGAAGGAATACAAAGGAAAATTCTGCATGTCATAAAGTTATGAAACAAAGGCAAAGTGGAGAGGAGATGGAAATATAAAGTCAAAATGAAACTCTCCATCTTTCTGTCAAACTAAAACAATAAATAATAATGGCATCTTACATTTATGTAGTGGCTTTCATCCAGAAAGCCTGGAAAGCTCTTTGGAAACTTAACAAACTACTGTGGAGGAATAGGAATGATTTCATACACCGATATATTGAAGGCTTCTACTTCTGTAGACAGTTACAGTCTACAGGAACATTACAGCTCAGAATGGAACAGGTAGAGACTGATCCTAAGAGATACTGGAATGATCTCTAGTTAGTCAGAGTACATCTTCAAAGTTCTGTGGGAATTTACTGCTGCTGACAGTTATTGTTTTTCATGATCAAGCACTTGGTAAAGAAATAAACTTACAAATGGATGGAATAGCTGCTGGTCCTAGTCGGTGAAGCGTGGCAATAGTAGCCACAGCTTTAAAATTAAAATCCCTGCTAATTCATCAATCTCAGGATGGTAAAAATACTCATTTGAAAAAGTCAGATCTTCTGTTCAGACATTTGGCATTCTTACTATGTGAATGATGCCATTTCTTTCTTATCTTAACCTGGGTGCATATAGAAAAAGGTGTTTTATGAGCAACTCAAACCTCGCAGGTTTATGTCTCTCCAATTTTCAGTTGTCAGGCAAAGAACGGAAGAAAAAAATAAAGAATGAATAATTAGTATGCTGAGGAAACTTCATTAAGCTTTCCATTTCTATCATATGTTTCAATTTAGAAAATCACACCAGATACTTGAGAAGTCTGTTGGATATTAAGAGATGGCACAGACTTCCAGATCCTCAATGGAGGAAAATTCTTACTGATTTTCATGGTCTTTGTGTTCCAAGAAGGATCACATAATTTTGGCTCTTGAATAATATTTCTAAAACTAACAGGCGGCTCAGGAATTCCCTGTGTGTGAATGTATTTCTGTATCAGTTGGCATAATGTGTTTCTGCCTGGAGAAAGCATCCATCCAGCACCTCCTAATGGTGGCAGTAGAAGGAAAATGAATGAAATTGAGATGAAAGCAGCTTCAGAAACAAGATAACTAAGAAATTACCTTCAGATGTATGTTTCTTCATGTCATTGGCTTCTAGCAGAGTATTCTGATGGGCTCATGAATTACTGGAGTAAAGACTCCTCTGTCTTAGCCTGGCAACCAAGTTGAGAAATTTCAAGAAATATGCCAAATTTGGTTGAACTTGGCTAGTTTGGAAGCTGTTGTATGGAAGCACATGTAGAAATGTACACACAAAACAACGATTTCCCCTACTGTCACAGGAAATAAAGCCAGAAATTGGGCTTCAAAGCACAGAGATATAAGCAACTAAGGGCCTGAGGCTGTGCTTATGAGAAGGCAGCATGGGCCCTTCGCCTGCAGCTGACTCCCAGCCCCAAGCACATGGAGTTAAAATGCTCCAAAAAATGCTTCTGAAAGCCAAGAGACTGCTCTAAAGGACAAATCCCACCTAAAATTTAGGGCTTGTTCTCCTGTGGAATTCAGTACCAAGGTCATGGCTTGCAGCCTTCTCCAGTAGGCATTTTACAACCTATTGAAACGGTGATACCCCAAGCCTGTCAGTGTTCAAGGGGCTTTTGAACAATGCCCTCATTAGTATGGTTTAACTCCTGATTAGCCCTGAAGAGGTCAGGCAGTTGGACTAGATGAGTTTTGAAGGTCCCTCCCAACAGAACTTTCCAATTTGATTCAGTTCTAACCCTCAGAACGTGCTTTGACTCTAGCTGTTGCAGAGAGCTTCTAGGTCACTTCACCTGTTATGGCAAATATGGCATTTGAATACCTAGTATTCAGATCCCCCCTTCTGTTTATGATTTTTCTCGTCTCCTGACGCTGTCAGCATCACTTCTGTGCCTGACTGCTCCTCCTTACCAGTTGAAATAACTCCACACATTCCAGCAGGGCATGGGATGCAGTTGAAGTACGACACGGGCAGGTTTTTTGCTGTAGCAGCTTCCGGAATCTCCAGTTCAGCATCCAGAATAGTGCCTGGAAAGCTTCTCTTCTCCCTTCTGATCCCCATCCATGCTACTCTATATGCTCTGAGATCAAACTTTATGGCCACTGACAAAACTGGTATTTGTCAGCGCTGCTATGGCTAGCAAATTCTTGCTTTCTCATCTTTTCCACCCCAACTTGTCTTCGGCTAATGTGTTTAGGGAAGATGGGGAAAAGGAGAAGTCATGTGTACTGCCTTCAGTAGTGACTGGAGCAAAGATTAAACATGCTCAGGTTTTACTCATCAGTGTCTCCTATCAACACTTGGCAAAATTGCAGTACAAATACTGTGCAGCCCAAGAAAGAAATATTTGCATCCTGCTGTTGAACCAAAGACAGTGCTCCAGAGTACAGCTAAGAAATAGTTATCTCCTCTGGGGGAGATTTAGCACCAAAAGAGGGTGAGACAGGGGCAGTGTGTCTGCACTTATTTAAACTGTTTTCCGTATTCTGCAAGAATAGGCAATCATGGAAAGGAGTCTGGAGGCTTCTCAGTATCAGTCTTCTTCTAGGCTTTTAGGGATGTATTTCTATGCCTTCTAAGGTTTTCTCAAGTCATAGTAGTCTCCTGAAAGACAGAAAATTTTACATCAGAGCTGTAAATTCAGTCTCTAGATCAGAAAATCCCATTTACATTATGAGACGCTTCAGAAAAGCCTCACGGCTACATTTTGTTACAAACATGAGCTATTTAGCCATTCTGATTGACATCCTCGATTTTGCACATTAAATGATGGGATCTCCAGCTTCACAAAAATAATCATTCTCCCTAAGCAGCAGAAGCAGTGTTGGATATTGAGATAAAAAGTCCTTTGTTCGAACGAGTAGTTTAAGGTTACATTACATTATTTGGAATTTCTCACTCGTGGTGTTACCGGTCTTTCAGGTGGTTACAGTGAGAGCTCAGAGTTCATTATGCAAAAGCTAGTTTGCTGGTGGAATATAGGTTGATATGTTCAAAGGCACACAGGGTAGTGATAGGACAAAATTTTGTTAAAAGTAAGTGAAAGTCAGATGCTTACTTCTTCACGCTTTCAAAAATCTCCTGCTGTTTTTACTTCTTGAACATGAGAAGAAGGCTGGCCAGAGCAGCTATTATGGGCTGCTTATAACAAATGCTTCATATTGACGATGACTGGGAGCCCCCAAGAGTTCTTGTCCCACATTTTGCCTGGCAATTAAATAGGCTGAGATATAATTTGTGGCCCACATTCTCTGTGTTGAAGGCAGTAGGCTTCTTCATTTTTAGCCTAACTCTTCTGTCACCTTCACCATTTTTACATTATTTGTGTTAACTCCATGGCCTAGGGGTAGGAGGTAGAGGGGAATTATTCCTAATTTACTGAAAGTGAGAGAAGAATCAGTCACTTCTTTCTTTAAATTTTTGTGGAGGATTGTTAATCAAAGTTAAAACAAATCTGTGTTCCAACGCAGAGGTGGGCGAAGAAATGTGTGCCTAACACATATGCACTTTGGGGCTCCTGCAGAAGGAAACAGAGTTCTGGAAACTGTTGTGAGAAAAACATTCAAGACACCAGACTGGATGCAATGCTGCTGACTGGGAATAAAGCTCCAGACAAGACCAAGCTATGTTTGAACCTGTTGGAAGAGTTGCATTTTATTCTCTGTCCTGGGATGTACGACATAAATTATCTCCCTTTCTTATTTGCCTCACGTTGTGAAGAACCTGGCTTGGAGTCGGACAATGACTTAAAGAAGGAGCTGGGCAGGGAATACATCAGGTATTCGACCTGCAGGCCTATGAAATGCAGTGTCATCATAACCCAAAGGGCGTATCATTAGTCACTGAAGGAAGGAAGTGCAAGCATGCCTGGAGAAATCAATAGAAGGTCCTTGTCTAGTAACACAAAGAGAACAGCACCAATGTTTATGTCTTTGCCCTTCACACACTTTGCTCTTCCTTCCTCTCCAGTCACCTTTTCACTTTATCCAGAATTTCATTTTCCTGATTCCTAAGTATAAATGGACAGACATCGTAACCACGACTCAGGCTGCAATCCAGTCCTTTCTCAGAAATAAATATCCATCAGGCCCAGTGTTTCTGTATGGAGGTTATCTGATTTGGCTCCTGCTAACTAAAAACATATGCAACTGGTTATCTCCATCAACACAGTTTAATTCAGCTCTGGTCCGTATTAGTGTGCTTTCTTGCAATTATGTCTCTTACTGCCATAGGTGAACTGCGACTGTTAAAATCATGTTTAAATATGAAAATCAAACAAATGGTCCAGAGGTTTCTAGCTTGAATCTAAAGATTCGTTAAGAATACAGAAATGTTTTGTCGCATTTTAATTAAACATAGTAATTCCTCCTAAGATACCATGCTCTAGATAAACGAGGAACTACTTTAGTATAAGATTTCCGAGTTTTACTAGAATATGGGGTAGTCATTCAAAATTGTCAGAACTCCTTCTTTTTTCATAGTTCTACACTTGACCCTTATTTCACTGTTTGTGCCTCAGTTTACTCATCCCTAAAATGAGCAAAACAGTAGTAATGTACCTCCAAGGGAAGCTACAAAGCACCACCATCACTGTTGTGAGGAAAATGCTCTAAAATTATTCAGCTGTATTCATAGCAAAAAAAGAACGAATTAACAAAATATGTTCATGCAATGCACGTTTGTCAGCTTCCATGAGAAAACTGCGAAGTGTTATGAATAATATGGTTTGCGAGTGACTACTCTAACAATCCTGTTTTGTACATTACATGAAGGAAAGAAAAGGTCTTTTTATGGTCAGTTTGACCCTTCCCCATTCTGGCCCTGATTTCTTTCCATCCTGGCCCTTGATAAGAAAGCAAAATACACATTAAGGACAAGAATAACTTTTCAGACTATGATAACATTTGTATTATTAGAAGAGGTTGGGGTGTGCCCGGGAAGGCAGGAGGTGAATCTGCTGAACAATCTAAAAGCTTTATTTATGGAAACATCCTTTTGTAACAACAGAGGAATGAAGGAATAATACTAATAAAATCACAATAATCCCCCAGATCCCAAATCAGCCAAATGGTACACGTGCATACACATGCATGCACACTCAGAAAAGTTCATCTTAGTACGTAAATCTCGGACCCTGGACCAGCTTTCCAGCTACACCAAATTAGCCTAAATTATGAAACTCAACAGAATAATGTCAATCTCACCCAACTGAGGACTGTGACAGTGTCTCATTATTTCAACCAGGAAAATCAGAGGTGAATTCTATGGTTTTCAACACAGTTCCGATGGGAAGAAGGAAAGTGTCTTTTCTGACAAGTCTGAGAGCTTCTGACAGGTCTGTCTCTTTGGTCATTTACCCAATGACCCACTTAACAGTGGAAAACCCTGAAATAAACCATCTCAAGGTCAGCTGAACTACCCAGCACTTCCTGAAGGAAACCAAGTACCCTCTCTGCTGATATTAAGATAGATTTATTTTTTTTTTAATAACCATAGGTACATTTTCAACCTGCTTGTATGATTTAGGGACCAACATCTTTTTTGGACTTTTTTTCTTTTCTTTTTTACTTAGTTGACCACTTAGCCTCTTGTGAGGCTTTTTACAGTCAGAGAGACTAGTCCCTTTATAAAACTGAATCCAGACTGGTAGGTCGTATTCCCTGCAGATTTCTGAGAATATTACTACTGCCCTATCAAGGCACAAATGGTATGAAACCGTAGAATTGGCTCCTGCTCTGTACTTGGAGCATAAGAGTGCACTGTAAAGGGGCAAAGGCCAGGCTGAGAAAACAACAAAAAAAGCAAAACAAAACCTCCCACTGAAACACCTTTAGAAAAAGCTGCCTTCGAGTGCTATTCACAGTATTCTTTAAACAGCTAGCAGCTTGGTAGTTGCTGGTCCAGCACCTAAAAAAAGGGCAAAGAACTGAAATTCTAAACACTGGGACATGGACCTGGCTTCTCACCTGAGATCTGTCCTCCCAATGGAAACTGAATTAAGGATCAGGACAAATGTCTGGCAAACCGAAGGGAATTCAACTGCATCATTTTGCTCACAGCTAAGAAAGATAAATTAAGAAGTAAATAAGACATCATTTGAGAGGGGTTTTATTTATTTATTTATTTTTGCATAGTGTTTTATAGTCATATAGAAATAATACAGTGAAATATCTTTTTTAAATATATAGTGCAAATACACTGAGATCTTTGCACATTTGGCTTTGCACAGTTGAAATATATTTTATGTACTACTATACTTCATCACGTATATGCCACCGTGGCATAATTTTAACATAGTGATGTCACCACATCAGTGACATCACTTTACAGAATGCCCTAGTGAGGAGCAGAGGTTAACTGGGTTTGTAATAAATGGAAATAAAAACCCCACTAACTGCATCATCTGAAATCAAAACAGAGACGTTATTTGACACCTGCCAGACAGTGACACTGGAGTTTTAAGAGAGGAAATACTCGTGTACATCACTTAGGACAAGAAATTCTTTATTTTAGCCAATTTGAAATTTGTTCTGGATTTTTGGACTGTGTTATGTGTCCTTTCTGTAGATATTCAACCCTTTAAGGATAATAATGCCATAACTCTTCTCGTATTTGACCTTTTCATGCCACGCTCCACAATATAAATGCTGGTTGGAAATATGGAGGAAGAGATTCCAGCAGCATAAGACATACTGCCCACATGAATGTCTCTCTCACATTTACATGTCAATTTCATTAATAATTAGATTTTATTATGATGTTTTAGACACACTATAAAGAGATTAAGATATGTGGTATTTGCCTCAAAGTATTTGCAGCTAGATAGATAAATAGTGAATGAACTGACCGTTAAATTGGGTTGATCCCTGTTTTATTCAGTTTATCACCAGGTCCAAAAATTACAAATGTTTAACGGAAATTAAAACATCTTTTTGGGATACATTTTCAGCATATCAAAAAGGAAAACAAACCCATTTCAAATAAAATGAGAGGTCTCTCTAGACACACGGCAGACTGCATTCCAGTTGTACTTTTAGTGTATTTTAATGCTTTGAAGTGAAGAAAAGTGAGAAAAAAAAGCAGACTTGCCATCTTTGAAATATGAATATTGGAATAATCTATTTCTACTTTAAAATAAGTATTTGGGTTGGCTTTTAGGCTTGAATGATTAAGTTTAACTGGGATAAATTCTACAAATACGTTTTTTAGGTCCCTTTTTCAAAACTTACAGTTAATAATTCCCCAAAGTCTTCCACCAGTGGAAAAAAGGAGGAGAGTCCTGGAGCCAAGTGATGAGACTGCTCCGAGATTCATAGTTCAGTGTTATTTGTTTGGTTGGGGGCTCTTTCTTTTTCTTTTAATAAACTATCCCCCAAAGCCTATCTACCTAATGAGTATTATCTGCTTAATTTCCTGCAGGCTTCGATGCAGAAGCAGGTCAGTTGGTTTAATTATCAGCTATGGAGACGTGAAGGAACTTGAAATTCAATTGAAATATACAGTGGCTTTTTCACTGGATTTTTTCACATTCACAAAAGTACCTGTTCAAAGAACAGATTGACTTTGCTGTGACTTAAACAAAGATAACATTCTGTGGCAGGAAAGTAATAATACTAGTATTGTCCACTGACAGAGTATATTTGCATGGTGATTAGTGATGGCTAATATAGTGAAATGCTGTATGTAGAGAAATGGGCAGGAATTTACCTTCTGACTATCAAATTTCTTTGTTTTTAAAATGTAGCTCTTTTCCCTCTTTACCTTGCTGTTGATTAAGTGTCAGATAGATCCAGAATGCCTTATGAATTTCACGGTACTGTTCAGACGGCTGTCCTCTCTATCGCTGTGACAGAAAGGCACACAACACTTACCCCAGCAACTGGATCCCTCCCTGGGAGTTTTTTGGCACAGGAGGGAAAAACTTTTTCTTTTAAAATAGCCTTTTTCTGTGCCCTAGATAAAGTGTGAGGAAGGCTAAATAAGCACTAGTAGGTTGCCATGCCTTCCAAGTTCACTTCTTTTCTCTTTTTCTTTTTTTTTTTTAATCTTTATAATTCTGGGAGATATTATTGGCAAGTCTTTATTCAGAGACGGGCATGTAGAGAGAGCATTCATAAGGAAGGAAATCCAATTAATTTTGTTAGAAATCCAATAGTCTCCCAGTGAACACAGACTTCCACCACAAATCTGCAAGTTTATAGAGCTGCTAAGGCACTTGGAGCATCCACACAGCTGAAAGACAGGGCTTGGGCTCCGTATGGCTAGAGTGATATCTGTAATATCCCATAGAAATCCATTGAGGACACTTAGGAAAGCGCAATATCCTTTAAATGTAACCTTGATAATGAAAGGAAAGGGCTCCTGTTCCTAAATAAAAAACAACAAGCCCCGACAGGTCGGAATTGATACCAGCATTTGCTGCTGCCTGAAACTCCTGCCGAGCTCTGAATGCTGCAAAAGTGTCTATTATTTTTAACTGTTGGGTTATTGTCCATCTTTAAGGATGGAAGAATTTTAGGAGCAGCAATTAATAATAATAATAAAAAAAAAAAAGTTTAGTGTTATTGCAGACCTCTAGACAAAATACCTAAGGGGCAGAGGGTGAGCAAACAAAGGAAGCTGAAGGGAAAAAAGCATGCTTGTTTTAGAGAGAACAGCTTAGAAAACCCTGAATGGAGGGTTCTTTATATATAGCACCACATTGAGTGACAAAATGGTAGCTGTCATAATGTGCCAGTTAACACGTCCAATATGAGCCGATCGTTTAGTGTCCCCTGGGATTAGAAGACAGAAACATGACAAAGAACAAAGAACTCGGATCAATAATGCTTGGGGAAATAAGACAGAGAAGGTTATTTACTCTGCATTGATCCGTTGCTGCAGTCGCGTAAACTTGGCCTGTTTTTCTTTTGTTAACCTTTAAGCTTGAGTATACTCACAAGCAACTAGGGAGCCAACTAACAGGTGTAGATTAAGGATCGAAGGAGGTCACCGTACCTCTGTCACCACTAGGCACCCATGTAACAACATCCCTGAAGAAATTTAAACATCAATAGCTATAATAAGGGCAAATTTATCAAGCTTGGCCTACTTTTGCTGGGAGCCTGGCTGTGTCCAGTCAGTTTGCCCTTGCTAAAGCTCAATTGATTTGGACATTCTTTTACTAGAGTTGATTATCAATTGTGACACAACAAATTTGTTAGCTTCCAAGCACTGGAGTTGTTGCCAATTGGAGCCTCTGAAGTGAAAACACCTGGCTGTGTTCAAGTTTTACTCTTGTTAAGGTATAGGGAATTAAAAAAAAAAAAAGAAGAAGAAGATAAAAGCAGAGAATCCTTTTGGTGATATCTCCATAGACGCTGGTTCTGTTGGAGATACCTGTACTTTTCAGCTGGAACATCTGGATTGCCATTTTTCAGAAAATTAGGACCACGAGGACATATAAACTTGAATGAAACTCTTTTCAGTAGTAAGTCGTGACAGCTGTTAACTATTCATTTTTTGTTTTATGATGAGTCACCTAAGTCACACAGAACCATTCCCGTTCCCTACGTGGATGGCAGACTTTTGAAACTGAGAAGTAATGGATATCGTATGATAGGCAGCAATATTCCACAAGAATGACCATTCAAAAGAAATAATAATTGTTACTGAACTCCACAGAACTTGTTAAAGGCAAAAATCCACTCATCAATGCTCAGGAGCTGTATTTAATTAAACAAAGTGGATATTTTGAGTAGAATCATGATGGGATGGAATTTGTTTGTTTTAAGTACTGACACTGTTTATTTCACTCTAATTGTAATTGTTTCATGTTGTGTCAATAGTATTAGCAGTACACTAAAAATGTAATTCTGGAAATATTTATCTTGTTTAATTTATTTCAAAGTCAAAAGGATTATTTATTATTTAGCATTGCTATAGTAGCTTTTTTATTTTTCTGAACCGAAGTATTTAATGCTTGTCATGCTATAAAACACTTGGACTTGGGCACCAAAGAATAAGGCAAAACAATCAAACAAAAATGAAATGCCATAAATTCAAAATCTGAAAATCACTTTTAAAAATTCAGGAAATAAAAAGTTAATAATGTATGATAGGCTCTCTAAGACAATCATTTTATGCAGAATTTTGGGACTGGAACAGTGGCCAAAATGAAGCATTTCCTTTTAGATTAATATTTCATTTTTTTTTAAATCGACCCATTAAAATACCATTGCAGGATGAATACATGATTGTCTGAAGTGCAGAAGCACAAAATCAGTTCACCACAAATGCAGGCAGTTGCAAATCAGGTGCATTTGTTTCCTCCTTTAACCAGCATCCACTGGAACTTGATAGTGCAGGTGAACGAATTTATGGTCATGGCCTTCCTGCTCCTCATCTACCACTCTACAGTACTTCTGGTCACTGCTGGTACTCGGGCAATGACTTGCAAAGGGCTCAGCTCAGTGTTTTGTGATGGATTCTAGAATACCCTGCATTACAGTTCAGTGTTTCTTGATTTCTCATGTCAGACAAAGATGCTTGTGCTGTGGTTGCTTGGGCTATCCTTTATCCTGGCAATCAGAAAACAATGAATTCAATTTAAGAAAGGTTGCTTCTTTTTGTTTATCTGTAACGAGGAGGCACAAACAAGAAATCAGACTCTGCTTTCCTCTTAGGGATGGGAATCTGCTGTTTGCATCTCTTGGCATGCAAAGATTCAGCACGTGACCCTTGCCCCATCACCCGTAAAAGTGTCACCACACTTTTTAAGAGCATTTAAGGCATTTAAGAGCATGGGAGGGAGAAGGCAGTAGCTTTTAGGGCATCAGAAATGACAGTAATGTGCACTGGAACCGTCTGCACAAGCAAAGTGCGTTGAGGCAGTTGTATTAGATCAATCTGTGGCAGAAAAGAAGCCACTGACAGTTTATTTCTGTGTTGGAGAACAAACTGCAAAGTGCACAGTCCTCATTAGGATAAATGGAGAACAGCTCAGTTTGGATCTCACCAAAACTTTTTACCAGCTAATGGCTATTCAGAGCTGTATGTGAAATGAGTTAGGGCTCTCTTAGCCCTGCCAGTATGATAAAGAACAGCACTCCTGTTAGCAATAATAAGCATCCTTGGCCGAGGGTCTATGGATTGAGTGAGCATGGAGAATGAATTACCCTCTTTCCACTAGATGTGGTCCCTCTAGGTCAGGGCTCAGGTGAGGGGAAAAAATGTTATGGAGCTGCTCTGATTTACAGCAGAGGATCTGGTCTTAATGGCTCAATGGGGCCTTGAAGGTTCTTATCTGTTCCGGGAGCCTGGGAGCAGACCTGCCTCATGGAGGCAGAGCAAGGCTGTCTTAGAGAAAGCCCAAGGGGCCTGGGGCCTGATCTTCACATTGCCCCCTGTTCTATCCACCCTCTGGGGTGCATGAGACCACAATGCAGGACCTTGTTCCTCTCCCAGCCGTGTTGCAGCCATCTGCAGTCCTAAACGTGCAGCTCTGAAGCATCCAAACCCCATGTGATGCTGCAGAGCATATGCAAGAAAAGGTTTGGGAAGGAGGACCTGAGGCCAAGCTGGCTCTGAACCATTGCATGGGACTACACAGGGCAGGCTTAGGGTTACCCTATGAAGTCTGTCTTGGTGTTTGCCTCTGCAGTGCACTGCTCTGAAATAATGGAAATATCATGAGCAGAACTGGAATGAAGGTGTGATCAGGTCTTCCTCCAGCCAAAGAGGAATAACTAGCTATAAAAACAACGTGAAAAGACAGGGGAAGACAAAAAAGAGAAGAAAACAGAGAAAGGGAACGGCACACAAGCAATGCTGTATTTGCTGAGAGGCACATGCAAAAATTCCAGCACACCTTTCGAAACCCAAATGTAAGCAATATAAACTTTTCAAACTGGGCTTTGGAGCCAAAAACTCAAAGCACATGACAGTGTATCAAGACAACACATTTCCTGGTTGCATGCTTATGCTAGCATGCCTTCCCCACCCAGAGGCCTTGTCCATGCTGACCTGTTCTGTTGTATCGGACAGTTGGCCACTTGGCTCCTCTCCCAGCAGCCAGTGCTCTCCAAGCGTGACATCGATCATTGCTGCCTGTAGTAAGGAAGATGGCACTTACCTGATGGGGTAGGCGGAAGCTCCCTCTCTTACCATATGCTGGGAATTGTCAGTGACTGCTTGAAGCCAAGGCTGGCTTTTCCTCCTGCCAGGAAACAGGCCTTTTCCAAAGCCTGCCAAAAAGACTTAAAAAAAAAAAAAAAAAAAAAAA